>NC_057812.1:707241242-707288401 GCF_018294505.1 Triticum aestivum | reverse complement strand
GGGACGTCGACGGCGGTGGAGCGGGGGGAGGGTGCGGGAGGGAGGGTGCTCGGTGGCGAGGGGGGTAGCTATCGAGAGGGAGGGGGATCGAGATCGAGTGTCTTCATGAATATTCAATATTTTTTCATATGGAATATGAAAAAATATCATCAAATTTGAAAAAATATTCATGAATTTAAAAAGTGCCCATGAAATTTAAAAATATTCATGATATCAAAAAGTAAAAAAAAAGTGCCCATTACTAGTTTAAACTAGTAATGGCGCACTATGCAACGGTGCGCCATTAGTAGTTTTGCAAAAAAGTAAAAAAAATTACAGTAGTGGCGCACTCTACGGCTGGTGCGCCATTAGTAGTTCTAACTACTAATGGCGCACTCTGCCGGGATGCGCAATTAGTATGTTTGAAAAAATGAAAAAAACATTTTGTTACTAGTGGCACACCATGTGCCTGGTGCGCCATTAGTGTCTTCCACACTAATGGCGCAGTGCGCCATTGGTATATAGTAATGGCGCACCACATGTCTGGTGCGCAATTAGTGTCATTCCATCTATAGCCCTTTTCCTAGTAGTGTGAGCCCATGAGTCATCCTGGGCAATTGGCGTCAATGGACGACCAATGTTGATGAGTTTGTTGTTCGTGAGAACAGGCGATGACACCAAATTGTGCTCGATCTGAGGAAGGACTTCATCATCTTCAACATTGCCGTGGGGACCAATGTCTTCAGCTGTGGTGGGGTCAACAGCTGGATTCTCTTCAGCTTCAGGAGCCTATGTGATAGCAGGCTCATGAACTACCTGTCGGTGTCAAAACTAGTGGATCTCGGGTAGGGGCTCCCGAACTGTGCGTCTAGGCCGGATGGTAACAAGAGGCAAGGGACACGAAGTTTTACCCAGGTTTGGGCCCTCTAGATGGAGGTAAAACCCTACGTCCTGCTTGATTAATATTGATGATATGGGTAGTACAAGAGTAGATCTACCACGAGATCAGAGAGGCTAAACCCTAGAAGCTAGCCTATGGTATGATTGTTGTTGTTTATGTTGTCCTACGGACTAAAACCCTCCGGCTTATATAGACACCGGAGAGGGTTAGGGTTACACAAAGTCGGTTACAATGGTAGGAGATCTACATATCCGTATCGCCAAGCTTGCCTTCCACGCCAAGGAAAGTCCCTTCCAGACACGGGACGGAGTCTTCAATCTTGTATCTTCATAGTCCAGGAGTCCGGCTGAAGGTATAGTCCGGCCATCCGGACACCCCCTAATCCAGGACTCCCTCAGTAGCCCCCGAACCAGGCTTCAATGACGATGAGTCCGGCGCGCAGATTGTCTTCGGCATTGCAAGGCGGGTTCTCCTCCAAATTCCGTGTACCTGTTGAATAAAGTCTAGTTTCTTGTAGATGTTGCGCTCCTTGGCTTCTATGCCCAATAATGGCCACTTCCCATGTGTCAAACGAATATGAAAAGTCTGAGTGTTTTTACATTCACACCCCTAGCCGCGTAAATGAGCTGACCTATTTAAGGGGACGAGGATTTAGATCCAAACCACATCTTCCCCCCTTCGCAAGTGTTCATCAGAGCGCATCCGACAAAGGTCCATTCCACCATGGCCAGCCATCGCGACTCCTCCTCTCGCCCTTCCAGCCCTCAGCCTGGATATTGGGAGAGATGCTCCATCCTGCATAGCGAGCTAGTGACGCTCCAAACCAAGGGATTTCTCCCCTCAGCCTATATGGTCCCGGTTCGAGCCGGCCTTGCCATCTATAATGGCGGAGAGCAAGCGGAGAGTGCCCCTAATCCCTCCAAAGGAGAGCGGGTGTGCCTCGTCCCTTATTTAATAAGGGGGCTCGGATTTCCAATCCATCCATTTCTCCGGGGGCTCCTGGAGTTCTATGGCCTCCAGCTACACAATCTCACGACTGCCTCCGTATTGCATATCGCGGGCTTCGTAGCCCTCTGCGAGCTGTTTTTGGGTATCGAGGCTCATTTCGGGCTATGGAAAAGGTTATTCTGCCTTGTGCCCCGCTCTAAGGAGGGGTCAACGTATCAAGTGGGTGGAGCCGAAGTGTGGCGCATCGCTGGGACCGGATATCTGTCCGGAATCCCAAAGAAGGCATCTGAAGACTGGCCCTCGGAATGGTTTTATATAGAAGACATCCCGCTGCCGGATCCTGTCCGGATCGGCCTCCCTGAATTCGATTGTGCTCCCTTAAAGAAGTGCCTAAGCTGGCATCCACGGAGCCCTCAGAGGGAAAGTGACAGGGACATCATTTACCTGATGGGCCGAATAAGATTGTTAGCCCATTCCGGACTAACCATGATCGGGGTCATGGCGGAATGCATTATGCGGGGGGTGCAACCGCTTCAGTATAGAAGCCACCCCATGTGGGACTTCAACGGGGAGGACGACGCCACCCGCTACGGCCGTAAGGGGCCGGATTCAGCTGCCGCTCTACTAAAGATCTTGTCCAGTTCGTATAAGGGAGAAGAGGAGGAATTTCTCCGCGTCAACCCACAGGGTGGATTCTCTATGCACAATCCCCCAAGCTGGGTAAGCGATCGTATTTACTTGCCCATTCGTTTTGTATTCCCATTGTTAAATATTCAGTCTGACGACTTCAATGCAGGAACTGCGCCGGGTTGTTAAGGAAATAAGCAGCCCTCCTCCACTACCCGAGGACCCAGGACGGTCCCTCGACCCAGCCTCTCAAGAGGATCCGGACATATCTGTGGAGCTGATCGATGGAGTGTTCCATCAATTGAGTAAGGACAATGCCTTGGTGGCCATTATGGTCGATTACCCAGGGCTAATCCCGGCCTCCCAGGTAACTGAGATTGAAGTCCCAGTACCCCGAATAGGTGTCCGCCCTCTCGTGTTTTCAGTTTCCTGATTACAACCGAACTTTGCAGGGGAGGTTTTTAAGGCGGAAGGCCGAACCTGTGGTGACAAGCCAACGAGGGGCCGCAGGGCCCCGTGGGCAGAAAAGAAGTGCAGTCCGGACCGAGGCGTCAGCCCAAAGGTATGGCGCGCCCCTTTATCCCAGGTGTTATACCTTCAAGGCACATTGCCACTCATGCTCTCTTCAGGACAAAGCGACCTCGCCGGACTATATCCGGAGAGGCTGCCAATCACGCCTCCACCAGCCAGGCTCCAAAGCCTGGTCCGGAGGCGGAGGAGAACGCAAGGCGCGCGCCAGACGCTCCTCCGACGGAGGATGTGGACGGGTTGTCTTCCACCAACTCTGAGGTGGAGAGTGCCATGAACCACAGGCGTCGCCGGACAATTCTTCACGACGCTTGTTTCTCCCAAGGGGCGTTAGATGTCTTCAACTCGGGAGATGCGTACCTCCATGCCGCTCAAAATGGTCTAGCCGGAGCCAAGGAGAAATATGTAAAAGACATATGGGTAAGAAAATTTTGGTAATTATATATATATACCAGTAGGCCCCGAGACTTGAAACAGTTAGAATAACTGATTTAAGGATCATTTGTTATGCAGGTTCTTACAGAAAAGAATTCCCTACTGTCCAAGGAGCTGGAAGAGTGCAAAGCCCAACTTGAGGCCGCACTAGCCGCGGCAGGGGAGCCCAAGGAGACCCCCTCTGGTAATATACACTTCGAAAGATAAGTATTTTGCGAAGCACGGCATGGGTGCGAATCTGACAAATGAAATTGCAGATGGCGCCGGATTGAATCTGGAAAGGCAACACCTCCTACGCCAACTAAAGGCTGGTGAGAAGGTGCTGACAAAGGTGAGGCGGGAGAAGAACGATCTCCAAGATGCCAACACCAAGCTAGGCGTCGAGTTAAAGATGTTCGTGCCCAGCTGTCAGACTCCGTGAAGGAGAATCAGCGGCTTCGGCGCAGCATATTTAGTAAGTGCTTGAACGAACCTTTGAAATAAAGTTCGGCGAGGAAGTCGACTAACAGAGCAATGTCTGTAGGTGTGCTAACAGGTCGTCCTGTAGAGGAGATTCCTGGTTCTACGGTTGACCTTCTTCCCGAGCTCTCGCAACTGCTCGATCGAGTTCGGCAGGCGATGCAAGGCGTCACCCAGGCCCTGTGGCCATCCGTCTCCATGCCCGAAGGTCTTGGAGAGCTTGCGGAGAAGCTAAAGGGAGCACGGCGGCGCTTCCGATTGTGGAAGATATCGGCCTGCCGTCAAGGTGCTAGGGAGGCCTGGGCCATGGTGAAGACGCGGTACGCAAAGGCTGACCCCAACCGCATGGCCGAGGTCGGTCCTGTAGGGCCCGATGGGAAGGAGATCCCTTTAAGCTTAGTATACGGCCAAGTAGAGTTGGCCGCAAAGTATTCCCAGCAGGACTGTAAATTAGACAGCCTGTTAGATGGTATTGAAGAGGAATACAATCAGTCAAAATGACTATGTAATTTAATTGACATTTATAATTCCTTCTAGCCGGATTGTAGATCATTTGTCATGGCCTACCTTTTCGCTTCAGCCTCGGGACCTGACGGTTCGGAGTGTGTCCGAATTCCCATGCGGTTATATAGGAACCGGGGAATGCATGGAGACCAGGCGTAGGGGTCATTAGTGCGTGAACAGACAAGTGCCCGACTAGTTATGTTATATTACATGGTTAGTAAGAAACATCTTCCAGGGAGAATAGTTCCGTTAGGGGTTCCTTTCCCTGCGAGGCATGCCCTAAGGTGCATGTCCATGCTGCGAAAAGAAACGCAGGAAAAACATCTGGGGGCGTATAGATAAAAATAAAAAATATCATCTTTAGTTCACTGACCGAATATTCCCTTAAGAACGCTAGCTTTCGGCTTCACCCAGTCTGAGGTACACGTCCGGCTGACCCGGCAGTAACATTCGCAGAGGTGCTCCCTTTACCACCTAGCCGAACAATCGGGAACATAGGGGTAAGCACAGGAGCCAGGCAACCCAGCTTGGCCAAAACTTAAGTCATATCGATGCATATAATGGTGAATAAAAGGTACATGCGGAAGTGTGACACATGTGTTGGGCATGAAGCCCGTATGAATAAGCTTCTATTTAAAGAAGCCCCCAGGTTTAATGAGCGCGGATAGCGCGTCACTTTATGAGCCTTTAAAGGCTATAAGAGAGAGAGAGAGAAGAAGAGAAATGTAAGACAGAAAATATATAAAAAATGGACAGAGGAAGGAGACGAACGCAGAGTCCGGCGCTAGGCGTAGAATCTTCGGAGACGGGCTGCGTTCCATGGGTTCGGCTCGAGTCGGTTATCCGATGCATCCCACAGGCGGTACGCTCCACCAGTCAGGACTTGGTCAATTATGAAGGGACCTTCCCACTTGGGCTTGAGTTTGTCCTTTTTCTTGTCCTGTAGTCGTAGAACTAATTCGCCAACATTGTAATTTTTGGCCCGTACTTCTCTGCTTTGGTATCTTCGAGCCTGCTGTTGATAGAATGCGGAACGGGCTTTTGCCACGTCACGCTCCTCCTCCAATGCGTCCAAGCTGTCCTGTCGATCGAGCTCGGCTTCTCTTTCTTCGTACATGCGCACTCGAGGTGAGTCATGAATTATGTCGCAAGGCAAAACTGCCTCTGCGCCGTACACCATAAAGAATGGTGTGTATCCGGTGGTGCGATTCGGCGTGGTCCGCAGCCCGCGAAGTATGGAGTCGAGCTCCTCTACCCAGTGCATGTTAGATTCCTTGAGGGACCGCACTAATCTAGGTTTGATGCCGCTCATGATAAGACCATTTGCACGTTCGACCTAGCCATTAGTTTGTGGGTGATAGACGGAAGCATAATCGAGCTTGATGCCCATGTTTTTGCACCAAAGTTTTACCTCGTCGGCCGTGAAGCTCGTGTCGTTATCAGTGATGATGATGTGGGGGATGCCGTAACAGTGTACAACCCCGGATATAAAGTCTATCACCGGTCCGGATTCGGCCGTCTTAACAAGCTTGGCTTCTATCCATTTGGTGAACTTATCCACCATGACCAGTAAGTATTTTTGCTTGTGGGTACCGCCTTTAAGGGGTTCAACCATGTCAAGCCCCCAGATCGCGAAGGGCCAAGTAATGGGGATAGTTTGGAGGACGGTGGGTGGCATATGGCTTTGGTTTGCAAAGAGCTGGCAACCGGTGCATCGTTGGACTAAGTCCTGAGCGTCTGCCCGGGCCGTCGGCCAATAAAAGCCCGTACAGAAGGCCTTGCTTACAAGGGACTGAGCTGCAGCATGATGACCGCCGAGTCCGGCATGAATTTTAGCCAGGAGGTTCGCCCCTCCTCTTCGGAAATGCACCTTTGAAGGACTCCGGTAGTGCTTTTCTTATAAAGCTCTCCCTCGTGGACTCTGTAGGCTTTGGATCGCCGCACTATGCAGCGTGCCTCATTTTGGTCCTCGGGAAGTTCCTGCCTAGTAAGGTAGGCGAGGAATGGTTCTGTCCACGGGGCGATGACGGCCATTATTACGTGGGCTGAAGGTGTTATTTCATTGGCAGAGCCTCCGATTGTGTGAGGATGTTCGGTGACGGGCAGTGCGGTTGGGTCCGGGCTATTATTGTTTGGCTCCCCTTCCCATACTATGGATGGCTTGAACAGCCTTTCCAAGAAGATGTTGGGGGGGGACTACATCGCGTTTTGTGCCGATGCATGCCAGGACATCTGCCGCCTGATTATTTTCCCGGGCTATATGGTGAAATTCAAGCCCCTCGAACCGAGCTGACATTTTTAGGACGGCATTGCGGTAAGCTGCCATTTTTGGATCCTTGGCATCGAAGTCTCCATTTATTTGGGATATTGCGAGGTTCGAGTCCCCGCACACCTCTAGGCGTTGAATGCCCATGGATACTGCCATCCGGAGACCATGTAAAAGGGCCTCATATTCGGCTGCATTGTTGGGGTCCGTGTACATAATCTGGAGTATGTATTGAACTGTGTCTCCTGTGGGGGACGTCAAAACGACGCCGGCCCCCAGTCCGGCCAACATCTTGGAGCCGTCGAAATGCATGATCCAATTTGAATATGTGTCGTACTCTTTAGGGAGTTCGGCCTCCGTCCATTCCGCGACGAAGTTGGCCAAGACTTGCGACTTTATGGCTCGCCGTGGCTTATAAGTTATGTCGAACGGGAGGAGCTCAATGGCCCATTTTGCAATCCGGCCCATTGCGTCACGGTTGTTTATAATATCGTTAAGTGGTACTTCCGAGGCTACTGTTATTGAACACTCTTGAAAGTAGTGTCGTAGCTTCCGGGATGCCATGAATACCGCGTACGCAATCTTTTGATAATGCGGGTACCGTGATTTGCAGGGAGTGAGGACAGTGGACACATAATAGACCGGCTTTGTAAGGGGGAATTTATGTCCGTCCGCTTCTCATTCGACGACGAGCACTGCGCTTACAACCTGATGTGTTGTTGCAATGTATAATAGCATTGGTTCGCGAATGTTTGGCGCGGCCAGGACTGGGTTTGTTGCCAGTATGGCTTTTATTTCGTCAAGTCTGGTCGTGGCTGCATCCGTCCATTTGAAGTGTTCGGTGCGCCGAAGGAGGCGGTAAAGGGGTAGGGCCTTTTCTCCCAAGCAGGAGATAAAGCGGCTTAGAGCCACCATGCATCCAGTTAACTTTTGTATTTGTTTGAGGTCCTTTGGGATATCCAGTTGCGACAGAGCTTGGATCTTGGTTGGATTTGCTTCAATTCCTCTACCGGATACAATGAAGCCCAAGAGCTTTTCGGCTGGAACGCCGAAAACGCATTTTTCCGGGTTGAGCTTGACGTCGTATGTTCGGAGGTTATCAAATGTGAGCCTCAAGTCGTCTACTAGAGACTCAACATGTCTTGTTTTGACGACCACATCATCTACATATGCCTCCACTGTTTTGCCTATCTAGCTTGCCAGACATGTCTGAATCAGGCGCTGATATGTTGCGCCGGTGTTTTTGAGCCCGAAGGGCATCGTGTTGAAGCAGAATGGGCCGTTTGGTGTGATAAATGTTGTTGCGGCTTGGTCTGGTTTTGCCATCTTGATTTGATGGTAGCCGTAATATGCGTCGAGGAAACACAACGAATCGTGTCCTGCGGTAGCGTCGATAATTTGATCGATGCGGGGGAGGGGGCAGGGATCCTTTGGGCAAGCCTTGTTAAGGTCTTTAAAATCAACACACAGGTGCCAGGATTTGTCCTTCTTTGGTACCATCACCAGGTTTTCTAGCCAGTCCGGATGTTTTATATCTCTGATGAATCCGGCCTCCAATAGGTTTGCTAGCTCCTCTCCCATGGCATGTCTCTTAGGTTTGGAAAAACACCGAAGAGCCTGTTTGACAGGTTTGAATCCTGTTTGGATATTTAAGCTGTTCTCGGCAAGCCTGCTTGGGATTCCAGGCATGTCTAAAGGGTGCCAGTTCTCTCATAGGAACTCTCGCAGTGCGGCTTCTACATCAGGGTTTAACTGTGCCCCAATGGAAGCTGTTTTATTGGGGTCTGTTGGATGGACTTGGAATTTGACTATTTCGTCTGCCGGTTTAAA
Organism: Triticum aestivum; assembly: GCF_018294505.1. Lineage (NCBI taxonomy): Eukaryota > Viridiplantae > Streptophyta > Magnoliopsida > Poales > Poaceae > Triticum > Triticum aestivum. Next base: position 707,279,924 of record NC_057812.1, on the reverse strand, counting down.
GGAGGTGGACTTGGATCTTTTGTCGAGTACCACATCGTCCCTATTCACGATAGAGCGCAGCGCAGTCAGTTCCTCGACTGCTAGGGCTTCGGATAGTGCCTCGAGGGCTAGTGCGGCTGTCTTGTTTTCAGCGCGGAGTGCTATGTCCGGATCACTAGCGAGAGTGATGATCCCGTTAGGCCTGGGCATCTTGAGCTTCATGTACCCGTAATGGGGTATTGCTTGGAAGATTGTAAACGCTTCCCGCCCTAGTAGAGCGTGATAACCGCTGCTGAACGGAGCCACATGGAACGTGACCTCTTCAGACCTGTAATTATCCGGCGTGCTGAACACCCCATCTAGTGTGATTTTTCCTGTACAGCGCGCTTCCCGACTGGGGATTATTCCTTAAAGGTTGTGCTGCTTCGCTCAATGCGGTTCCAGTCTATTTCCATTTTTTGAAGGGTTTCCTCATAAATGAGGTTCAATCCGCTGCCGCCGTCCATGAGTACCTTCGTAAGACGAAAGCCGTCCACTATTGGACTGAGGACCAATGCGGCTGGTGCTCGGGCTATTCAGAATTTAGGTTCATCACTGGCGTTAAAGGTAATAGTCGTGTCACTCCATGGGTTTATTGTTGCTACTTCGTAGACTTCGGCAAGGCTGCGAAGTGTCCTTTTTCGCATATTATTTGATGCAAAAGTCTCGAAGACTGTTAATACCGTATTGGTGTCTCTGGGGTGGCTTTCTGTGGCCTCCGGAATTAGGAGATTTTCGCCAATTTTGGGCACCTGCCGGAGTATCCAACATGCTCTGAGGCTGTGAGTTGGTGTGGCGTCCTCTGTACTGTGAATTTTACAGGGTCCATTGAGCCATCCTTCGAGTATGGTTCCATGCCCTGTAGAGGGTTTTTCCTTTTTAGTGCTTGACACGGGTGTCTGGTGATGATGCACCCTTTTATTTCGGACTGGGTTTGAATTCAGGGCCGGATTGTCCCAAAATTTGATTTCGGTTTTCCAGGCACTTTCCATCACACAGTACTTTCGTACAATGGACGCCAAGTCAGCGAAGTGTGTAATATCACGGCGACTTATGGCGTTGAGTATTCCCTTGTCCGTGCAATTATTGCAGAAGATTGAGATTGCGTCTTCCTCGCGGCAGTCCGTTAGCCTGTTCTTAACCAGGAGGAATCTGGCCCAGTAATGATGTACTGTTTCATTGCGCTCTTGCCTGATTTTGGATAGATCGCTTATGTTGGGGTGGGTGGGTGGAATTAAATCTGAAGCCTCACCCCATCTGAGGCTTAGAGTCCGAGGAATTTCTGAACTCGAAAATTTGGATTCCTGGATGTTGTCCAATGAATCCAGCCCATCGCCTGACTCTAAGTTCAGGTCTTGAGTGATTTCCTCCCCTCCGCGGGTATCCGGCTTGGAGGGATCGGGAATCCGGACATAGCGAGTCCTTAAGATAGATGAAGGGTCACCGCACTGTCCCTCTACCACGGCAACGTGATGGGTGACTTGGGGAGAGTTAATCTCTCTTAGATCGGGTTTAGGCCCAATCTGGTCGTAATCTGTAGCGACTCCCAGGGCGGCGAAGCGATCCAAGATCTCGTTTGTGGAGGAGAGCTCCATTGGATCTAACTGCTCGGCGAGTTCCAAGCTGACATGAAGATTGTTTTCGATGGCTCGAGAGGTCATCGTCGGTGTAGAAGCCGAACAGGCGGTCATAAGAAAACCACCTAGCCGGAGGGTTTGGCCAACAGCCAAAGCTGCCTTAGCAACGGTGCCGTCTTTAAAGACGGGGCGAGGCATCCTTCCTGATGGCGACGACACAGAGGAACTCTCAATGAAAGCACCAATGTCGGTGTCAAAACCAGCGGATCTCGAGTAGGGGGTCCCGAACTGTGCGTCTAGGCCGGATGGTAACAGGAGGCAAGGGACACGAAGTTTTACCCAGGTTCGGGCCCTCTCAATGGAGGTAAAACCCCTACGTCCTGCTTGATTAATATTGATGATATGGGTAGTACAAGAGTAGATCTACCACGAGATCAGAGAGGCTAAACCCTAGAAGCTAGCCTATGGTATGATTGTTGTTGTTTATGTTGTCCTACGGACTAAAACCCTCCGGTTTATGTAGACACCGGAGAGGGTTAGGGTTACACAAAGTCGGTTACAATGGTAGGAGATCTACATATCCGTATTGCCAAGCTTGCCTTCCACGCCAAGCAAAGTCCCTTCCGGACACGGGACGGAGTCTTCAATCTTGTATCTTCATAGTCCAGGAGTCCGGATGAAGGTAGAGTCCGGCCATCCGGACACCCCCTAATCTAGGACTACCTCACTATGAAACGACGTTCTCGATGTGAAGAGGAAGGACGAGCAACAGAAATTGGCTCGACAACAAGGGGCTCTGTGGAAGCAGCTCGGTCACTCTTCTTTGTTTTTCTTTTCTTGGTTGGGGGAGCATCATCAGTGGTGGCTTTGGCCTTGCTCTTTTCTGCTTCATTGTAGCCTTGAACACATTTGGCAGCAAGATTCTTCATGCGGTCACGAGAACATTTTGCTTCTTCTAGTTTCTTGTGGAATGCCTCCTTGAGCTCATGCATCATGACCTTGAAGTTTTGAATGTCTTCAACATTGAGCTTGGCCATGTGCTTCTTGAACTGAGCCTTTTCATAATCAATCTTATGCTTCAGCTCAACAATTTTCTGAGCAAGAGCCAGCTCAGGAGCAATGGCTTCGTGGAAGGAGATGCTGAGGCCAATTGGAAGCTGAAGATCATCAAAACTGACATCTGGGCTGTCAAACCACTCATCAATAAACTTGTACAGGATCTCCACATCAACGAGAGGAAGATCATTGAAGATTTCCACCTCTTGCTTCCTCTTTATCAATTCCTCTAGAGCGTCATCGCCAAGATCGTCGTCGCTGGACAGATCAATGGCGTCATTCTCGTTTCTCAAAACAGTAGCAGGAGTCAGTGTTTGACCAGTGGGTTGCATGGGCTTTTTTAACTTGTCAGACTTGGAGATGCGTGAGAGATCTTCAGACTGCACACTGGCTTCAGGAGGTGCAGTGGCCAGAGGCTTCGCCTGTGAGACCTTTGGTGCAGAAGAGGGCTTTGAAGCCTTTGGTTTCTTTTGCTTCACAGTCTTCGGTGGTGCAGGTGCTTCGTCAGAATCAGTGTCATCTGCAGAGTGGTCCACGGCTTCCCCTTGAACCTGAATGTGAGTGATGAGACCTTCTAAGTTGTAGAAGGGCCCAATAAGATTGGGTTCAGCTTCACGTGTGTCGTCAGCTCGTGGTGAAGTGGGGCCTGGGTTGAAGTCTAATCCCAAAGACTTCTTGTTTTCCTTGGCCGAGTTCTTTGCAGCCTGATAGCTGCTCTTGAACAGATTATCTTCACGACACCATAATAGAGAGGATGGGTCGGCATTGGCAGGCTGAGGTCCACGAATCATGCAGGGGTAGAAGCCTTGAGCAATAGCTTCGGACTTCAACTTGGGCTGAAGACCTTTGTATATTATATCTCCCAGGGGCCCTTTAAGGCATTCTTCTCAGCATACTCCTTGGTGATGAATCTGTACTTGAACCATTCCTCTTCCCAATGTCTTCGAATCCATTGGATTCGGTTCTTGCGTTCTCCATAGGTTTCTTCTGGATCTGACTTGTATAACTCATAAAGATCTGGTGATAGGTCCTTAGCAGTGTTTCCATAGCGTTGTCTGCCGCCCTTCTTGACTGATTTTTGAGTTGTCATGAAGTTTAGACTGAAAGGCTTCAACACTGTCGAAGTCTTCTGTCTACTGGTCAGACAGGAACTGGCTTCAGGAGAATTTATGTGACGTTGTAAGAACTCTGCAAATGAATGCAGACTATGAGAACAAAGGGATTCTCCCACGGACATGTACCTGTGACAGCATTAGAGATGCGAGGGAAGGGGAAGAGGTCATATGCATTCTTGGAAGATTTTGAAGATAAATCAGTTTAGAAGACATTGACCTCATAGTGCGAAGATAATCACTCATATGTAGTGAGTTTATTCCAGATTTGTACGAATACACAAATAAGTACAAGTGAGGAATCTAACTACTTTGTGAAGCATAAGTGAACATACTAGGCATGCTACAAGATGCAAAACAGGATAGATCCAACTTTGTAGCAACAGAAACCACTTGTGGTTGGAAACGATGAATCTATTGGATCAAAAAGACTGTAAAAAGAGGTTTTATTCACCACACGAGGAACTGCTAGACGGAGTGGGAGAGGAGGCCGAGCAGTTCGATCTTCCGTGCCCTAACTTGGCGACGGAGGACACCTACGGCGACGGCGGAGAAGACGATGTCCACGGTCGGCGTGATGACGGTGTTGGTGAGGTCGCGGCAGCTAAGCGCTTTGTCACCGGCATCGTCGAGGGCTAGCGGTGGCGCTAGGGTTTGTGCGAGAGTGGAAGAAGAGATAATGACTGGGGTGAGGCGTGTATTTATAGGGAGAGGGGTGGCACAGCGTTATTACACGGGTGCCCCTGGCGGTTCACATCTGAAGGACACGTGGCGATCATGCAACACATTGGAGGTTGTTCCATGTTCCCACACACGCCTGGATTGTCAGGTGGTCGTTCCCACTTCTCCGGGTTTCAGGTAAAAAGGATTGAGCATTGAAAACAGATTAATGTTTGTCTCTGTGTCTTCTGCTAACAAGGACGCAGAGAAGACATTTTGACAGTTTCAATAGAATGCATATGATTTGGATAGATAGACTTAAGACGGGAGCATAGAAAGGTCACGGTCCGATCACATTCACTTAGTTCAAAAGATTCAACTAGAAGACATAGCTATAAGTGAATGTTGTAGAGGACAGAAACCAAATAAGTACATTGAAGATAAACATGAAGCCATGTTAATAATGAAGACAAACAAAATGCGAAGACTTTGCAAATATAATGCCAACAGAAAGTATTCCAAACAAAAGTTTGGTGGTGGCGTTACCCACCGTATAGGTAATATTAGACCCAGACACGGCGCACAATTATTGTGGCGCTCCAAAGTCAAATTCCGCATTAATGTATTCACACTTAGAGTGTAAGTCTTCATTTGTTGAAGATATACGTTACTTCATGTGTTTGCACATCTAAGTCATCAACATGCATAAGTGTTAGGATGTGTGCATGATCACAGGACATTTGAGGATTCCAAGATATTTAGCTCACACCGCAACTTGCAAAACCTTTTCTCATCCAAGGGCTTTGTGAAGATATCTACCAGTTGCTCTTCAGTGCTGACGTGAATGATATCAATATCTTCCTTCATGACATGATCCCTGAGAAAGTGATGACGGATTTGAATGTGCTTTGTCTGAAGTGGGTTGTTGGCGATCTTGATGGCGCTTTCATTGTCACAGTAGAGTGGCACTTGCTTCAGATGAATTCCATAGTATTTGAGTGTTTGCTTCATCCATAGAAGCTGAGCGCAGCAAGATCCAGCAGCAATGTATTCAGATTCAGCAGTGGAGAGAGATACACAGTTATGCTTCTTTGAAGACCAACACACAAGGGATCATCCTAGAAAGTGACATGTGCCTGATGTAGACTTGCGATCCACCTTGTCACTAGCATAATCAGCATCCGAGAATCCAACTAGATCAAACTCTGAGCCCTTTGGATACCATAATCCTAGTGTTGGGGTGTAAGCCAAATTACATATCGAAGAATTCGCTTGACAGCTAAGTGATGCGATTCCTTTGGTGCCTCTTGGAATCGGGCACACATGCAAACACTAAGCATGATATCTGGCCTAGATGCACATAAATAAAGCAAAGAACCAATCATGGAGCGGTATACCTTTTGATCGAACTCTTTACCATTAGTGTCAGAATCTAGATGACTCTTGGTAGGCATTGGCGTCGTATAACCTTTGCAGTCTTGCATTCCAAACTTCTTCAGGCAATCCTTGAGGTATTTCTCTTGAGGTATGAAGATTCCGTTGCGTTGCTGTCGTATTTGAAGACCAAGGAAGAACTTCAGCTCACCCATCATGGACATCTGATATTGCTCTGGCATCATGTATCCAAACTCATCACTGTATTTCTGATTAGTGCAGCCGAAGATAATGTCATCCGCATATATTTGGCACACAAACAGTTCACCATCATATGTCTTCGTGAAGAGCGTGGGATCCAGGGAACCAGGTTTGAAGCCTTTGCTCTTCAAGAAGACCTTGAGTGTGTCATACCAAGCATGAGGGGCTTGTTTGAGGCCATACAGTGCCTTGTTGAGCTTGTAAACCATGTCAGGATGTTTTGGATCTTCGAAGCCAGGCGGTTGTGCAACATACACTTCTTCTTCAATCTTGAGTGTGTCATACCAAGCACGAGGGGCTTGTTTGAGGCCATACAGTGCCTTGTTGAGCTTGTAAACCATGTCAGGATGTTTTGGATCTTCAAAGCCAGGCAGTTGTGCAACATACACTTCTTCTTCAATCATGCCATTGAGAAAGGCACTCTTCACATCCATTTGATACAGAAGAATGTTATGTTGATTTGCATAGGCCAGCGGTATGCTTATAGCTTCAAGCCTAGCCACAAGAGCATATGTTTCATTGAAGTCAATTCCTTCAACTTGAGTGTATCCTTACGCAACGAGACGAGCATTGTTTCTGACAACTTGACCATGCTCATCTTGCTTGTTGCAATATATCCATTTAGTGCCTATGATATTGTGCTTACGAGGATCGGGACGCTTGACCAGTTCCCATACATTATTCAGCTCAAACTGTTGAAGCTCTTCTTGAATAGCTTGAATCCATTCAGGTTCCATGAAGGCTTCGTCAACTTTCTTGGGTTCTCATATTGATACGAATGCAAAGTGTCTACAAAAATTTGCTAGTTGTGTTGCCCTTGATCGAGTGAGTGGACTAGGTGCATTTATGCTATCGATTATCTTCTCAATTTGTACTTAATTTGCAACAAGAGGATGAACAGGATGAAGATTTTGCTCTTGCTGATCATTGTCATCGTTAGAAGGATTGTCTTCAGGCTGAGTATTGTCTTCAGGTTGATCAGGTGCAGAGATGATGAGTTCCTCTTCAGGCTGTGCTTCAGATGGTATGATTTCTCCAGTTCGCATAAGCTTGATGGATTCACTGGATGGAACTTCATCTAGCACATTTGGCAGGTGCTCTCTTTGCGAGCTGTTAGTCTCATCGAACCGCACATCCACAGTTTCAACCACTTTATAGTGAAAGAGGTTGAAGACTCTGTAGGAGTGTGAATCCTTTCCGTAACCAAGCATAAAACCTTCATGTGCTTTCGGTGCAAATTTTGAAGTGTGATGAGGATCCTTGATCCAGCACCTGGCACCAAATACTCTGAAGTAACTGATGTTTGGCTTCTTACCAGTGAGGAGTTCATAGGATGTTTTGTTCAGAAGCTTGTGAAGATAAACACGGTTGATGACATGCATGTAGTATCAATGGCTTCGGGCCAGAACTTCCTTGGAGTCTTGTATTCATCGAGCATCGTCCGAGCCATCTCAATGAGTGTTCTGTTCTTGCGTTCCACGATGCCATTCTGCTGCGGCGTGTATGGAGCTGAGAACTCATGAGTGATGCCCAAAGTATCAAGATAAGTGTCGAGGCCGGTGTTCTTGAATTCAGTGCCATTGTCACTTCTGATGTGTTGATCTTGACTCCATAGTTGTTCATGCCTCGATTGGCGAAGTGTCTGAAGACATCCTGCACTTCAGTCTTGTAGAGGATTATATGCACCCATGTATATCTTGAATAATCATCAACAATGACGAAGCCATAGAGACAAGCAGTAGTAGTAAGAGTTGAGTAGTGAGTGGGACCGAAGAGGTCCATGTGTAGTAGTTCGAAGGGTTGAATTGTTGCCATGATTGTCTTCGAGGGATGCTTGGCCCTCCTCATCTTTCCAGCTTCGTAGGCACCGCATAAGTGATCCTTCTTGAACTTGACGCCCTCGATGCCTATGATATGCTTCTTCTTTGCAAGAGTGTGCAAATTCTTCATGCCAGCATGCCCTAGCCTCCGATGCCAGAGCCAGCATTCTGAAGCTTTTGCAAGAAGACATATGGCGAGGTGTGGTCCTGCTAAGAAATCTACCATGTACAAATCATCTTTCCGATACCCTTCAAAGACTAGAGATTTGTCAGATTCCATTAGAACTAGGCAACGATATTTTCCAAATATCACAATCATGTTCAAATCGCAAAGCATTGAGACGAACATTAAGTTGAAACCAAGGGATTCAACAAGCATCACTTTATCCATGTGCTGATCCCTTGAGATTGCAACTCTACCGAGACCCAATACCTTGCTTTTACCAGTATCAGCAAATGTGATGTGACTTTTGTCAGATGGTCATAGAGTTGAGTCCATGAGAAGACTTCGCTTGCCAGTCATGTGATTAGTACATCCACTATCAATAATCCATTCTGAAGCAGCTGGTGTCATACCCTACAGTGCAGTTAGGGGGATAGGCTTCACGAAGAGCATTGTGAAGCATAAACATTTGACGAGCAAGAGGATTATTAAAGTTTAGATCAAGGTTAGGACTGATAGGGCGAGTAGCAAGAGACTCACGAACAAAATACATAATAAGACCATTTGGGAAATTGATCTTGCGCCCTACAAGATGTTTAAGGTCCCCAGCAATAGCTTCAGACGCATTTGATTTTCGGCTGGAGACCCTTCCCTGCAAAAGAGAGTTAAGCTTTCTTAGCCACCCACATCTTCAAGGGTGGCTTCGAAGCAATGAGTCTAAGTGCAGCATCTGAGAACTTTGGCTTTGGAGCCCTAGCAAATAGTCTTGCAGGTGGACAATAGTACTCATAAGAATAAGCAGAGTAATTCTTGGTCTTATGAACATGGCGGTTTGATGAAACTCGCTCATATTCATAGGCCTGAGTATGGTTTCCCTGCAAAACATTTGTGTTAGTGCGGCTCAGGTGAGTCCTCTGTCTGTATGAAGCCTTTGGACCATATGAAGCATGTGGTCTGGGGTTTGTTTTCTTCACTTGTGGTGTCATGACGACATTCATAGGAAGATTCTCCAGACACTTTTTCGGCATGTAGACTTTCTTCATAGGTGGCCCATTCCTGCAGTTAGTACCAATATACCTGGCAAACACTTCACCATTCTGATTCTTAAACAGTTTATAGTTTGCATCAAAGGATACATCAATAACAATGGGATTAGCACAAGTGAAGCCAGATAGGGTGGATGGATCCACAGAAGGTTCCTTTGCAGCAACCCATGTGGTTTTGGGGTACTGCTCAGGTTTCTAGTAAGAGCCATCAACATTCATTTTCCTTTCGAACCCAACACCCTCTTTCCTAGGGTTTCGGTTCAGGATCTGCCTTTTGAGGACATCACATAGTGTCTGATGCCCTTTGATACTTTTGTACATCCCTGTTTCAAGCAATGTATTCAACCTAGCATTTTCACCAGCAATAGCAGTGGCATCCTCAGCAGAGGGGTTAGTTACCACATCAACAGTTGAAGATATTGCAACAGTAGAAGCAGTAGAACATCTAGCAACAGAAGTAGCATTGTCACGCTCAATGCATTTAAGACATGGTGGTTCAAATCCTTCCTGAGCGGAACTGATCTGTTTGGCACGAAGTGACTCATTTTCCTTTTGAAGATCTTCATGAGCCGCTCTCAATTTTTCAAGATCTTGCTTCCTTTGAAGATAATCATAGGAAAGCTTATCATGAGTTGTTGAGAGCGTTTCATGACGACTTTCAAGTTCCTCATACTTAACATGAAGATTTTTTATGTCTTCAATTAAGGACTGAGATCAAGTCATTTCAGCGTCTAACAGGTCATCGCTTTCGTCTAACAGTTTTTTAATATGTTCCATAGCTTTCTGTTGTTCAGTTGCAATTTTAGCAAGTGTTTTGTAGCTGGGTTTGGAACCACAATCAGAGTCATCTTCACTGGATGTTTGATAGTGAGTAGTGCGTGAGTTTACCTTGGCACCGCGTGCCATGAAGTAGTAGGTGGGAGCGGAGTTGTCCTTGTCATTAGCATCGGCGTCGGTGATGAAGTCATTGTCTTTAGTGTTGAAGATGGACTTGGCAAAGTAGGCTGTAGCCAGACTTGCAACGCCAGAATCGAACTCCTCCTCAGACTCCACCTCCGCCTCCTCAAAAGCAGACTCCTCCTCTGAATCCATTTACTTGCCAACAAATGCACGAGCCTTGCCAGATGAGCTCTTCTTGTGTGATGAAGACTTTGAGGAAGACTTGGAAGAAGACTTTGAGCATTTCTTCTTCTTCTTGTCGTCAAAATCATATTCCTTGCTCTTCTTCTTCTTGTTGTTCTCATTGTCCCACTAAGGACACTCAGAGATGTAGTGACCAGGTTTCTTGCACTTGTGGCAAGTTCTCTTCTTGTAGTCATGAGCAGAAGCTTCATCATTCCTTGAGCTGGATCGTGAGGACTTTCTAAAGCTTTTCTTCTTGGTGAATTTTTGGAACTTCTTCACAAGCATAGCAAGCTCCTTTCCAATGTCTTCAGGATCATCAGAACTACAGTCAGATTCTTCTTCAGATGAGGAAACAACTTTTTCCTTCAAAGCACGAGTTCGCCCATAGTTAGGACCATACATGTCTCTTTTCTCAGAAAGCTAGAACTCATGTGTGTTGAGACTTTCAAGTATGTCAGACGGATCGAGTGTCTTGAAGTCAGGGTGTTCTTGAATCATCAGGGCTAGGGTGTCAAACGAGCTGTCAAGTGATCTCAGGAGTGTCTTGACGATTTCATGCTTGGTGATCTCAGTAGTGCCGAGAGCTTGAAGCTCATTTGTGATGTCAGTGAGTCGATCAAACGTGACTTGAACATTCTCATTGTCGTTTCTCTTGAAGCGGTTGAAGAGGTTGTGAAGGAAACTGATTCTTTGATCTCTCTGGGTTGAGACGCCTTCGTTGACCTTGGAGAGCCAGTCCCAGACTAGCTTACATGTTTCCAGAGCACTCACACGGCCATACTGCCATTTGGTCAAATGACCACAGATGATGTTCTTGGCAGTGGAGTCCAGTTGAACGAACTTCTTGACATCAGCAGCGGTGACACCTTCACCAGCCTTGGGGACGTCATTCTTGAAGACATACCAGAGGTCGACATCAATGGCTTCAAAATGCATGCGCATCTTATTCTTCCAGTAGGGATATTTAGTTCCATCGAAGACGGGGCACGCAGCGGAGACTTTGATTATCCCTGCAGTCGACAAAGCTAAAACTCCAGGTGGTTAAACCAAATCACACAAAACAAGGGAGTACCTTGCTCTGATACCAATTGAAAGTGCTAGTGATCGACTAGAGGGGGGTGAATAGGTGATTTTTGTAAAAGTCTTCAAAACATGGAAGTTTCAAAGACAAACGATAGAAATAAACCTATTACCATGCAGGGGAAGGTAGACTACACTAAGCAAGCCATAGCCAAGTATTCAATGAAATGAAATCACAAAGACTAATAGCAGCTAGGCAGTATAGATCAGGATGGAAGATAGTATGAAGCTAATCAGAACAAGCAGTCACTTAGTGAAGACAAAAGATAATGCAAACAGGCAATGACTTCACAAGGACCAATTGTTAATAAAGAGATGGAAAGGATAGAACCAGTTGCTCGTTGAAGACAATGATTTGTTGGACCAGTTCCAGTTGCTATGACAACTTTACGTCTGGTTAGGGAGGCTGAGATTTAACTCAGAAGACCGTGTCTTCACCTTATTCCCCTTGAGCTAAGGGCACCCAGTCCCTGCCCAATTACTCTGATAAGTCTTCAAGGTAGACTTCCAAACCTTCACAGACTTCATTCACCGGCGATCCACAATGACTCTTGGATGCTCAGAACGTGACGCCTAACTGGCCGGAGGATTCACGGTCCTCAAGTGTAATAAGTCTTCAGATCACACAGACAGGAAGACTTTAGTGATGCCTAACACTCTTTGGCTCTGGGTGTTTAGGGCTTTGTCCTCGCAAGGATTTCTCTCTCAAAGGCTTCGAGGTGGGTTGCTCTCAAACGACAAAAGCCGTGCACTAACTCTGAGCAGCCAACCAATTTATGGTGTAGGGGGTGGGCTATTTATAGCCACTAGGCAACCCGACCTGATTTGTCCGAAATGACCTTGGGTCACTAAGGGACTGACACGTGTTCCAACGGTTAGATTTCAAACACACACGACAACTTTACTTGAGCTACAAGCAAAGCTGACTTATCCAGCTCTGGATAAGATTTGCTCTCATTGTCTTCGCTCGAAGACATAGGATTTTGGTTAAGCATCACTTCAGTCATTCTGACTGGTTCACTTGGACCCCACTTAACAATACGGTGGTTCCTATGACTCAACAAAGAAGAAAACGAAACAACGAAACAACTAAGTCTTCGTGCTCCATAGTCTTCACACAATGTCTTCTCTTGTCATAGACTTCAATGTGAATACCTTCACATACCACCTTTGTCTTCTATGTCTTCATACATTCTTAGGGGTCATCTCCCGTAGGTAAACCGAATCAGTGAGGGACTACTATCTCTGTTATCCTGCAATTCTCACAAACACATTAGTCCCTCAACCAGGTTTGTCGTCAATACTCCCAAACCAACTAGGGGTGGCACTAGATGCACTTACAATCGCTCAAGCTTGGGGGAGGCTTAAATCAATGTTATATTCATGCCCCAATCATGATCTCTCAAGAGAGATGATTATTCAAAATTTATATGCTCGGCTTTATGATAACAATCGCACCATGCTCGATACTTCTTTTGTTGGCTCTTTTATGACGAAGACTATTGAATTCAAATGGGATTTATTGGAAAGAATTAAGTGCAACTCTAAAGATTGGGATCTCGGCGAAGGTAAGAAGTCAGTTATGACACCTAAGTTTGATTGTGTCAAATCTTTTATGGATACCTATGTTTTCCGTAAATTTAGCACTAAATATGGACTTGACTATGAGATAGTAGCTTCTTTCTGTGAATCTTTTGCTACTTATGTTGATCTCCCCAAGGAGAAGTGGTTTAAATATCATCCTCCCAAGAAGTAAAAGTAGTTGCACCTATTAAAGTTGAAGAAAAGACTATCACTTATAATGATCCTATTGTTCCTACTTCTTATGTTGAGAAACCACCTTTCCCTGTTACGACAAAGGCTCATCCTAAAGCTTCAACTGTGGTTTGTAAAAGCAATATTAAAACTTATACACCTCCTGAGCAATTTAAAGTTAAACCTAGTGCTAAAGATCTCTTGGCTGATAATATTGATGGACATCTTATTCATTTCCTTGATGAGATTGCTAGAATTGCTAAACCTAGTGCTAAAGATAAAAAACAGACATGTGGTAGGCATGCCTGTTATTTCTGTTAAAATAGGAGATCGTTGTTATCATGGCTTATGTGATGTGGGTGCTAGTTCTAGTGCAATACCTTATGACTTATACAAAGAAATTATGCATGATATTGCACCTGCTAAGATAGAAGATATTGATGTCACAATTAAACTTGCCAATAGAGATACTATTTCACCAATGGGAAAACTAAATATCCTGCTGATTTTCTTGTTCTTGGTTCCCCACAAGATAGCTTTTGTCCCACTATATTTGGTAGACCCTTCTTAAACACTTTGTGACACCCCAAAATTTTACCCTTGTTTTATTGATTACAAATTTTGCCAGGAAATTTAAACTTTTATTTTCTGGATTTTCTTTTGGTTTCAGGGCCATTCTTTACCTTGTTATTATGGGGTTTTTACCTCAAGTGAAAAACTTTCCAAATGTATTATTGGACTTGTTTGTCCCCTAAAGGAAAACATTTCTATTATCAGTGGATTTATTTGCATAATTATTCCTTTCTGAGCCTTATTCCTTAAAATGATTTTTCTTAAGTTTCAGGACCCAATTTTGCACTGCAAACTTTTGATATATTTATCTAAAATTCCAACCACAATTTGGAGATGTCATGTGATGTTTTTAAATCACTTTTATGCAAAAATATATTTCATTCACTGGATATTTTGAGCTCTACACCAATTCTTCAAATCTGGTCCAATGGGAAATTTTGCACTACAACCCATTTAAATATTTCTCTAAAGCTTCCACCAAAATTATGGGATATTAATAGGAATGTATTATTCAACTTTATGCAAAAACCTTTCTATATTCTTTGAAAAATTGGAGTGAATCAACTTCTTTTTCATTCTGGTCCAGCATGGTGATTTGTACAACAACCATCATTTAACTTTCCCTTTTAGCTATGATTCCTTTTCCTACTTATAGCCCATCCTGCAAAACCCTTAAGTCCAAGAGAGTGGACTCATTGGAGGATTTTTAGAGCATGCATTAGTGCCTTTTTCTTTCTGTCCAGAATCAGTTTTCTCACAAAATTGCACTAACAAGTTTGTGCTTTTGACAAACTAACACTGCCACCCTCTCTATCACCTAAAGAGACACTGGTCTGGAGCTTTTAGGACACCCCAGGAGTTGCCTAGATGCACATAGAATTCTGTCGAACACCTTGAGTGCATAAGCAGATTTGGCATGATTATTAGTTTGCTTTGTGAACTTGATCCCTTGACCTAACCAGCTTGTCCACTAAACTCCTAGATGGCCCTAACCTAGACCTGCTAAACCTTAGGTGATTTGGAGCCCTCTGGCATGCCGTGGCATTCTGCCGAACATGCAGCGTGCGTGCTCTAGGCGCGCCCAGAGCGCATGTTTTGCACGTGCGCGCACTGAGTCGCCGCGTCCCACTGCCGACGCCCCGCGCTCATTTTGGCCCTTCCCCTCTCCCAGTCGACGCACCCGACCCCTTCCGCGTCCTAGAGCTGCCCCTGGCGCCTTACAGCTCCACCGTCAGGTCGGCCACGGCGGCTAGCGGGCGGCCACAGTGCGCCCTGCCATGGACGGCGCCGCCCAAGCCACCCCCGCATGCTAGCTGCTCTCTAGAGCAGTCCGAGCTCATCCACAAGCTTGTCCGCAAGCACTCGTCACCGCCACGTCCCCCTGCTGCAACAGAATGACGGTCGTCGGCGTTCTTATCCACGGCCATCGGCGGAACCGACCCCGACCGCCTATTTAAGGAGCCTCGAGCCTCTCCGAAACCTAAGGTGACCTCAAGCCACCCCACCTAGCACCCCCGTAGTAGTCAATCGACCAGGGAAGGTCTTCTTCCCCATCTCCAGCCAGTACAGCCGCCGCCGCCCTCCGGTCCATTCAGTAGCAACCCGAGCCCCTCCCGTCCAACCAGTGCCACCATGCGATTCCCCTCGACCGTGTGGAGCTGGCCGACCCCTCAAACGTGATCAAAACCCACCATAGCCCAATTCCCCAATCATGCCCGAAGCTTCCTCCGCCGCGGAGCTCGCCGCCGGCGACTCCCTCCATCCCCGCCGGTCAGTCGACCACCGGTAGGACCACCTAGGAGTGGCGGATCCATCCCTATCCTCGGATGCCCTCGAGGGGCCGCCGTTCGCCGGCGAAGATCGCTGGAGCTCTGCCTTCGTTCGGCGAAAGGAGAGGGAAGGCGTGGGACGACTGGTCAAACCTGACCAGTGGGCCCAAGGGACCCACTGTCGGTGACCCAGCCCCGCCTCCGCGTGTTTTAAGTGGAAGCGCAAAACCTAAAGTACATTTTCTCTGCCCGAAAGCGTATGCGTATTCGAAAAGTTTTCTTTTTCTATTTTTTTTAAAACAGAGTTTGACTGAAACTTTGACTGGATATATCTTTTTAAATAAAACTCTAAATGAATTGATTCTTTTTCCTACCTCTATCAAATTTCACCTAGTTTATTTTAAGATTTATTTAAAAAATAATTAGGACAACTTTTTGTACTGTTTTTGAAGTATGTGTTATTTGAATATTTTTGAAAATAGGAATTTGGAAGGGAGATATAACTTTCAAAAGTTTTGGAGGGCACCTCACCTCTCCACACCTTGAAGGCAAGCATTTCTGAACTCAGGCATAATATTATCGTGTGTTGTTTGATACAGTTGCAACACCATCGTGACACGGAGTATCCGTTATGTGTTTGTGACGATATGATCATACGCTTTGAGTGCAAAAATGGAAATTTTTGCTGTTGGAAATGGACATGCTTGTGTTAGCAATCACCCTCATATGCCTCTCATGCCTACCGGGAAGGATCCGGGAAAGTCTCTGTCTTGGGTAGACACGAGCTTGTCCCTCGTCGAGACGGTTATGACCGGTGGGGCAGGGGGAGGTATGATGAGTGGTGGTTGTGTCTGATGGATGTGAAATATTTTCCTTGAGCTAATCATGTAGGAAATACTTCAGCCTCCTGAGTCGGCCGTAGATCGAATCTTGTTCCAGTAACCCCCATACTTGTTTCGTGCTACCACTTGTCCCTGCTGTAGGTAGGGTACGGTTCAGTAAGTTGTCAACCCCTATCTAGCACACACCATACAGAGAGGCCATGGTGGAAGATACCGGCTGCATCCGGTAGGCATGCCACCTGGTCCGGGGGCATGAGTGTTTTTGGTTGTAGCCAAAGGGGGTAGCTCCCCCAGTTTGCGCGCGGTATAAGTTTTGTGATCCCATGCTAAGTCAAGGTTGTAGCCTCCCCACTTAGAGTTTTGCTTAACGGGTGTCAAGGGTGACTCCAAACACCGGTGAGTTTAGCTGGTGTGTGCAGTTAGGTGGGTTTTCAATTAAAAGACCGTAGACGGAATTAGTTCCGATGGGCTAAGGAAATCCGTTACTCGTGGGTAAAGAGTACACCCTCTGCAGAGATATTATACCTATTCGAATAGCTGTGTCCATGGTTAAGGACTACAGTCTGGGATGGGTCAAGTGTCGGTCTTAGTATCGGTCTTTGGAGCAAAAACTACTGAACCAGAACATTAGTTATGATCTGTGACATATGATGATTATGATTATTATTATTGTGGACTGATCATTTTTATTATTTGAATTTTATGAGTATCCCTAAGACGGTTCTACCTCCTGGATATTCATTGTGATTATTCTTATATAAGCCCTTTATGTGGTATCGCTCAGACGCCCGACTGTGGCATGCTTGTGATTTCATTTGTTTATAAGCCCTTTATGTGGTGTCGCTCAGACGCCCGACTGTGGCATGTTTGTCATTAAATTTACTTATAAGCCCTTTATGCGGTGTCGCTCAGACGCCTGACTGTGGCATGTTTGTCATTTCATTTACTTATAAGCCCTTTATGCGGTGTCGCTCAGACGCCCGACTATGGCATGTTTGTCATTTCATTTACTTATAAGCCCTTTATGTGGTGTCGCTTAGACGCCCGACTGAGGCATACTTTATATTGTTATCCTTTTGAGGCGTCGCTTCAGACACCCGATCGGTGCATTCTGTTTCTACTCGCTGATTGCATAGTCATATATGACATGATTAACCTGCTTGCATGCACCATGAGCTTCATTTATGACTGACGAAGTAATCATAGAATATTTCAAAGCAGGATTATCAATGGCTATATTATACCTGTGTTCTTAATGTTTGCGAGTACATTCAAAGTACTCACTGGCTTGTCCCTTGTTGTTGTGTTGGCCAGATTTCTTGCGTGGAAAGGAACGTTGCGATGACAGCCCCGGAACCTATGCAATGGAGATAGCAGCCTCGCGAAGATAGGAGTTATCCTGGTCAGTTGTTCCTGTGGGAAATGGAGTCCCATAGACGCCGATGATTTGCAAACCGCTTCCGCCATCAACCACTAGAAACCAATTGTTGTACCCATAGGCCAGAATGGTCTTGTACTACATATTTTGTAGTTTGCTAGGAGTTTCTGTAACAAGTTGGTGACTCATCAGCTAACAGTAATCCTGGGGCTGGTGAGCACAAGGGCCGCTTTTGGGAAATTAATATCCCGAAAAACCGGTCCTGACAAACTTGGTACCAGAGCCAGGCTGACCATTGGCTAATCCTATCTTAGCCAGGTCGAAAAACCTAGGTAAACCAACCCACCAGACCTTAACCATAACCTCGGCCAAGCTTCTTGTGTAAGATAGCCACACAGTGACCCGACACCTTTTGGCAGTCGGTGCCCAACCTATCAACCTAGCCTATCGATCATGCGCCAGTGACCGGCCCCTGAATAGTATTTTTCGCAAGCGTGCGAAGGAAGACTCCGCCCCCTTTTTCTATAAAAAGGGCACGCTAGCCTCGACCTAGCACAGCACAGCCTCTAACCCCAAACCAAGCTAAAATGCCAGGACCCATTGTTCACAATGAGACCACAACAACCAACTTTGTGACCGTGCTAGCAAACCTTACCCGCCGTGCCTTTGCATTAGAAGAGCCCCCAGAATATGTTGTGTACCAAGGGTCCATGAGCGGTGAGAGCCGTCAATTTTGGGACACTGTGCACATCTATGGTAGGGGTCTATCGCCAGAACGCCCCTACAGGTTCACCGGAAGGACAACTTCCTTTGAGCCACAAGCCATCCAACTAGCTGCCCGAGAAGCTATAGTTCAACTCCGGCACTTGTCGCCCAGGGTTAACTGTCGCACATTTTACTACTACCCCAGCCGTGACGGGTATAGTAGACCACCACAAGTTTCCAACGGAGATCACGAGACGGATCCTGCATTATTGCATCTGGTGCGCTATGTAAGTGCACTAGAGGGACTGTTCGATCAAATCAACCTTGATCTGATCGCAGCTCGTGGAGAGCTGGTTTGCCGAGCCCTGGCTAGAAGAGAAGATGAGCCCGATGCCGACAACCCAGTCGTGCTATTCAGACAGCCGATCGAGACCTTGAGGTCAGCACCAGCCATCAACCAAGGTCCTTTGATGACCCCGGAAGTGCTTCGTCGCCTTTTGGGAACGCACTCCAATGGGATCATGGCCAGCAATCCCCGTGATGATCATCATCGCTACCCCGACCCTGCAGTTCCTCAACCCCCTCCAGCTAACCCCGACAGTGAAGCCAATGGAGAAGCCTCGACATCCACAAGGCACGCCCGCTTAGATATAAACAAGGTAGACTAAGTCACTCGAGTGGTGTCGAGACATAGTATGCCCCACGCCCTGTAATTGTGCGATCATGTATCACCATATTGGAATGTTACCTGCTTGTGCATCCCTATTTTGAATAGTGGCCATGCATGAGTGCGTTGGTGTACGGCTACATTTTAATCCCGGGTGTGGCTACCAAAACCAACCCCGACGGCACCCACAGTAACACATCACTTTTGTGAGATGTGTGTATCTATGGCTTTGACCCCGACCCACATGAGAGCAGAACCAGCAAACAAGTGCCCCTCACCGCGGTAAATAACCCAGCCCAGTTGCTATATAAAAGGCCACCTCGTGACCGTGCCAAGTACCCCTCGTCTTGTGCACCACCCTCACAACCATTTCTTGCCATACCGAGCCCTAGCATTTATCTGAGAACCCCGGATGCAACCCCGAGTAGTTTTGTTAAAATATTGTGGGACTTTACCTGCAGTACCATGGGTTCTACCCAGCCACCCCAGTAGGAGCTGCTCAAATCGAGGATCACCTCTTCCACCTCGAAATATTGGGAAGTAGTGCACACCCCTCCCGTAAACTCAAATCAGGACCCAACGGAAGTCTCCTTCCTAGGGAAATCTATGCCAACTCCACAGATGGTCATAGAAGCGGCTGCACACGAAGCGATTGTTCGCCTTCGATTTGCGGTACCGTATGCCAGCGAACGAGGGTATTATTAATTTCCGAGCCGTGCAACACCTGGGGAAGTGACATCTTTTCCTGGTGGATGAATTGAGAGAGACCCAGTACTGGCCAACCTTGTCCAGTATGTCATCGCTCAAGAGTGTTTGACCCAGCAAGTGATGGGTTATCTCCAGAGCCTCGCTGATTTAAATCCTCAGATCGCCATCGACAGACCGCTGAGACCCGACCAGGAGAGACGCATTCATCGACTGGTCAATCCACTTCCACCGATAGAAGAAGAGTGCGCCCCGGTACCAGAGAGGTTTTCTCGGGACCCCGTCCAGTTGCCATTTTCATTCTAGACGTCACTGCGATGTTCTTTTATTCTCGCATTTAGATAAGTGTTGTAACTAATGCGTGTTATTCTAAATCTTGTGCGATGAGATGAACATTTGGTTTCAATTGTAGTGAGTAATTTTTGCTGCTGTAAATTTTGATTAACTAATTTTTCCTCGCGAGAAATCTTGGAGTGAGATTTCTTTCCCCTGAGTTGCTGCAGCATATATCTCCTCACGACATGGATTTTTATTCACGCAGCACCACGGCAGCAGGCTCACAACCACGACCACTCGAACACATACACTTCTCACAACACCATGTAGCCATGTTGCATTTGGTTAATCATCTCCCTAGTACACCACAGTCTCTGAAGGAGAGATTAGTGGGTAATCATCCGGGTGCAAGTTACCCAGCATACCAACAACAGTTAGCACCCGACACAACACCTACTCCTCGTGATCACCGCCACCACGGAAATCCAACACTCGAGCGGCAGCATCACGATGATCATCGAGGATCATCGCACACAGGAGCATGGAGAGCCCCAGCAATGCCGCCAGCCCTCCGCACATCAGGATCACGTACCAATCCGGCATCGCCTCCGCAATTAAAACCTCGTCTCTAGCTTCTGTAAATGGAAATGGAGGAGGACGAAGGGGAAGGAGAAGTGAGGCCAGGTGTGAGGAAGAAGAGAGAAGCACCTCGGTCGTTTTATAGCTCGAGCTCGGTGTACGGTGGGCGAAGTCCACCAGCGCCGCTCGTCGCCCGATCACCGGTGTTCGGAGGCGAATCCGCGAGCAGTGCCGACAGCACGCTGGCCCGCGAGGTGAGTGCACGCTGCACCGGCAGCTAGCATGCTGCGCACTACCGCGGTACGACCTAGATGCCCTACGCGCTAAACGTCACCGGTGGAGAAAGCGCGGTAAAGCGCGCGGGAGAGAGGAAGAAGAGGGAACCGGAGGAAGAAGAAGAGACTGACAGTAGACCCTGGGTCCACCTGTCAGCCAGTGAGAGCACTATGCTCTCAGGTTCGACCAGCGTATTTTAAATTTAGAATTTATTCTAAATTTACTGTATCCAGTGTAGAAATCTCTCGTTTTCCCCCTAGCCATAGATTTTTCCATGCAGCGCCAGTGTTCCACGCTGTGGTTTTACACCACTTATTGCCCTCTCACTGTAGCCACATTCTATTGCATATATTTTCTTAAAACAACTTTTAACAATTCTTGAGGACGAGATTTTTCTTAAGGGGGGTAGTGTTGTGACACCCCAAAATTTTACCCTTGTTTTATTGATTAAAAAAATTTCCAGGAAATTTAAACTTTTATTTTCTGGATTTTCTTTTGGTTTCAGGGCCTTTCTTTACCTTATTATTATGGGGTTTTTACCTCAAGTGAAAAACTTTCCAAATGTATTATCGGACTTGTTTCTCCCCTCGAGGAAAACATTTCTATTATCACTAGATTTATTTGAATAATTATTCCTTTCTGAGCCGTATTCCTTAAAATGATTTTTCTTAAGTTTCAGGACCCAATTTTGCACTGCAACCTTTTGATATATTTATCTAAAATTCCAACCAAAATTTGGGGATGTCATGTGATGTTTTTATATCACTTTTATGCAAAAATATATTTCATTCACTGGATATTTTGAGCTCTACACCAATTCTTCAAATCTGGTCCAGTGGGCAATTTTGCACTACAACCCATTTAAATATTTCTCTAAAGCTTCCACCAAAATTATGGGATATTAATAGGAATGTATTATTCAACTTTATGCAAAAACCTTTCTATGTTCTTTGAAAAATTTGAGTGAATCAACTTCTTTTTCATTCTGGTCCAACATCGTGATTTGTACAGCAACCATCATTTAACTTGCCCTTTTAGCTATGATTCCTTTTCCTACTTATAGCCCATCCTGCAAAACCCTTAAGTCCAAGAGAGTGGACTCATTGGAGGGTTTTTAGAGCATGCATTAGTGCCTTTTTCTTTCTGTCCAGAATCAGTTTTCTCACAAAATTGCACTAACAAGTTTGTGCTTTTGACAAACTAACACTGCCACCCTCTCTATCACCTAAAGAGACACTGGTCTGGAGCTTTTAGGCCACCCCAGGAGTTGCCTAGATGCACTTAGCGTTCTGTCGAACACCTTGAGTGCATAAGCAGATTTGGCATGATTACTAGTTTGCTTTGTGAACTTGATCCCCTAACCTAACCAGCTTGTCCACTAAACTCCTAGATGGCCCTAGCCTAGACCTGCTAAACCTTAGGTGATTTGGAGCCCTCTGGCATGCCGTGGCATTCTGCCGAACATGCAGCGTGCGTGCTCTGGGCACGCCCAGAGCGCATGTTTTGCACAGGGAAGGGAAGGTCTTCTTTCCCATCTCCGGCCAGTACAGCCGCCGCTACCCTCTCCGAAACCTCAGGCGACCTCAAGCCACCCCACCTAGCACCCCCGTAGCAGTCAATCGACCAGGGAAGGTCTTCTTTCCCATCTCCGGCCAGTACAGCCGCCGCTACCCTCCAGTCCATTCAGTAGCAACCCGAGCCCCTCCCGTCCAACTAGTGCCACCATGCGATTCCCCTCGACCGTGCGAAGCTGTCCGACCCCTCAAACGCGATCAAAACCCACCGTAGCCCAATTCCCCAATCATGCCCGAAGCTTCCTCCGCCGCGGAGCTCGCTGCCGGCGACTCCCTCCGTACCCGCCGGCCAGTCGACCACCGGTAGGACCGCCTAGGAGTGGCAGATCCATCCTTGCCCTCGGATGCCCTCGAGGGGCCGCCGTTCACCGGCGAAGATCGCCGGAGCTCCGCCTTCGTTCGGCGAAAGGAGAGGGAAGGCGGGGGACGACTGGTCAAACCTGACCAGTGGGCCCAAGGGACCCACTGTCGGTGACCCAGCGCCGCCTCCATGTGTTTTAAGTGCAAGCGCTAAACCTAAAGTATGTTTTCTCTGCCCGAAAGCGTATGCGTATTCGAAACGTTTTCTTTTTCTGTTTTTTCTAAAACAGAGTTTCACTGAAACTTTGACTGGCTATATCTTTTAAAATAAAACTCCAAATTAATTGATTCTTTTTCCTACCTCTCTCAAATTTCACCTAGTTTATTTTAAGATTTATTTAAAAAATAATTAGGACAACTTTTTGTGCTGTTTTTGAAGTATGTGTTATTTGAATATTTTTGAAAATAGGAATTTGGAAGGGAGATATAACTTTCAAAAGTTTTGGAGGGCACCTCACCTCTCCACACCTTGAAGGCAAGCATTTCTGAACTCAGGCATAATATTATCGTGTGTTGTTTGATACAGTTGCAACACCACCGTGACACGGAGTATCCGTTATGTGTTTGTGACGATATGATCATATGCTTTGAGTGCAAAAATGGAAATTTTGCTGTTGGAAATGGACATACTTCTGGTAGCAATCACCCTCATATGCCTCTCATGCCTACCGGGAAGGATCCGGGAAAGTCTCTGTCTTGGGTAGACACGAGCTTGTCCCTCGTCGAGATGGTTATGACCGGTGGGGCAGCGGGAGGTATGATGAGTGGTGGTTGTGTCTGATGGATGTGAAATATTATCCTTGAGCTAATCATGCAGGAAATACTTAAGGCCCCTGAGTCGGCCGTAGATCGAGTCTTGTTCCAGTAACCCCCATACTTGTTTCGTGCTACCACTTGTCCCTGCCGTAGGTAGGGTATGGCTCAGTAAGTTGTCAACCCCTGTCTAGCACACACCATACAGAGAGGCCATGGTGGAAGATACCGGCTGCATCCGGTAGGCATGCCACCTGGTCCGGGGGCATGGGTGTTTTCGGTTGTAGCCAAAGGGGGTAGCTCCCCCAGTTTGCGCGCGGTATAAATTTTGTGATCCCATGCTAAGTCAAGGTTGTAGCCTCCCCACTTAGAGTTTTGCTTAACGGGTGTCAAGGGTGATTCCAGACACCGGTGAGTTTAGCTGGTGTGTGCAGTTAGGTGGGTTTTCAATTAAAAGACGACGGAATTAATTCCGATGGTCTAAGGACTACAGTCTGGGATGGGTCAAGTGTCGGTCTTAGTGTCGGTCTTCGGAGGAAAAACTACTGAACTAGAACATTAGTTATGATCTGTGACATATGATGATTATGATTATTATTATTGTGGACTAATCATTTTTATTATTTGAATTTTATGAGTATCCTTGAGACGGTTCTACCTCCTGGATATTCACTGTGATTATTCTTATATAAGCCCTTTATGTGGTGTCGCTCAGACGCCCGACTGTGGCATGCTTGTCATTTCATTTGTTTATAAGCCCTTTATGTGGTGTCGCTCAGACGCCCGACTGTGGCATGTTTGTCATTTCATTTACTTATAAGCCCTTTATGCGGTGTCGCTCAGACGCCTGACTGTGGCATGTTTGTCATTTCATTTACTTATAAGCCCTTTATGCGGTGTCTCTCAGATGCCCGACTGTGGCATGTTTGTCATTTCATTTACTTATAAGCCCTTTATGTGGTGTCTCTTAGACGCCCGACTGAGGCATACTTTATATTGTTGTCCTTTCAAGGCGTCGCTTCAAACACCCGATCGGTGCATTCTGTTTCTACTCGCTGATTGCATAGTCATATATGACATGATTAACCTGCTTGCATGCATCATGAGCTTCATTTATGACTGACGAAGTAATCATAGAATATTTCGAAGCAGGATTATCAATGGCTATATTATACCTGTGTTCTTAACGTTTGCGAGTACATTCAAAGTACTCACTGGCTTGTCCCTGGCTATTGTCTTGGCAAGATTTCTTGCGTGAAAAGGAACATTGCGGTGACAGCCCCGGAACCTACGCAATGGAGATAGCAGCCTCGCGAAGATAGGAGTTATCCTGGTGAGCTGTTCCTGTGGGAAATGTAGTCCCATAGACACTGATGATCTGCAAACCACTTCCGGCATCAACCACTAGAAACCAATTGTTGTACCCATAGGCCAGAATGGTCTTGTACTACATATTTTGTAGTTTGCTTGGAGTTTCTGTAACAAGTTGGTGTCTCATCATCTAACAGTAATCCTGGGGCTGGTGAGCACAAGGGCCGGTTTTGGGAAATTAATATCCCGAAAAACCGGTCCTGACACACTGTTAATGCTAAGATAGATTGCAAAAAAGATGTTGTTACTATCGGTTTAGATGATATGTCTCATGAATTTAATTTCTCTAAATTTAGTAGACAACACCGTGAAGAAGAACTAGTAAGGATGAAATTATTGGTCTTGCTTCTATCGCCATACCTCCTAGTGATCCTTTAGAAAATATTTGCTAGACCATGAAAATGATATGTTTATGAATGAAAGAAGGGAAATATATGAAGTATTCTTTAAACAGGAACCTATTATGAAACATAATTTTCCTGTTGAAATCCTAGGGGATCCTCCTCCACCCAAGTATGATCCTGTGTTTGATCTTAAACCGTTGCCTGGTACTCTTAAATATGCTTATCTTGATGAGAAAAAGATATATCCTGTTATTATTAGTGCTAACCTTTCAGAGCATGAGGAAGAGAGATTATTGAAAACTCTTAAGAAGCACCGTGCTGCTATTGGGTATACTCTTGATGATCTTAAGGGCATTAGTCCCACTCTATGTCAACATAAAATAAATTTGGAAGAAGATGCTAAACCAGTTCATGATCATCAACGACGGCTGAATCCTAAAATGAAAGAAGTGGTAAGAAAGGAAATACTAAAGCTCCTTGAGGTAGGTATAATCTATCTCGTTGCTGATAGTCAGTGGGTAAGTCATGTCCATTGTGCCCCTAAGAAGGGAGTCATTACTGTCATTCCTAATGATGAAGATGAATTGATTCCACAAAGAATTATTACAGGTTATAGGATGGTAATTGATTTCCGCAAATTAAATAAGGGCACTAAAAAGGATCATTACCCCTTACCTTTTATCGATCAAATGCTAGAAAGATTATCCAAACATACACATTTTTGCTTTCTAGATGGTTATTCGGGTTTCTCTCAAATACCTGTGTCAGCCAATGATCAATCAAAGACTACTTTTACTTGCCCTTTTGGTACTTTTGCTTATAGACGTATGCCTTTTGGTTTATGTAATGCACCTGCTACCTTTTAAAGATGCATGATGGCTATATTCTCTGACTTTTGTGAAAAGATTTGTGAGGTTTTCATGGACGATTTCTCCGTCTATGGATCTTCTTTTAATGATTGCTTAAGCAACCTTGATCGAATTTTGCAGAGATGTGAAGAAACTAATCTTGTCTTGAATTGGGAAAAGTGCCACTTTATGGTTAATGAAGGTATTGTCTTGGGGCATAAAGTTTCTGAAAGAGGTATTGAAGTTGATAAAGCTAAGGTTGATGCTATTGAAAAGATGCCATGCCCCAAGGACATTAAAGGTATAAGAAGTTTCCTTGGTCACGTCGGATTTTATAGGAGGTTCATTAAGGACTTCTCAAAAATTTCTCGGCCTCTGACTAATTTATTACAAAAAGATATACCATTTGTCTTTGATGATGATTGTGTAGAAGCATTAGAAATGCTTAAGAAAGCATTGATCTCTGCACCTATTGTTTAGCCACCTGATTGGAATTTACCCTTTGAAATTATGTGTGATACTAGTGATTATGTTGTAGGTGTTGTTCTAGGGCAAAGAGTTGATAAGAAATTAAACGTTATTCAATATGCTAGTAAAACCCTAGACAATGCTCAAAGAAATTATGCTACTACTGAAAAAGAATTCTTAGCGGTTGTATTTGCTTGTGATAAGTTCAGACCTTATATTATTGATTCTAAAGTAACTATTCACACTGATCATGCTGCTATTAAATATCTTATGGAAAAGAAAGATGCTAAACCTAGACTTATTAGATGGTTTCTCTTGCTACAAGAATTTGATTTACATATTGTTGATAGAAAGGGAGCTGAGAACCCCGTTGCAGACAACTTATCTAGGTTAGAAAA
This sequence comes from Triticum aestivum, assembly GCF_018294505.1. NCBI lineage: Eukaryota > Viridiplantae > Streptophyta > Magnoliopsida > Poales > Poaceae > Triticum > Triticum aestivum. The sequence goes on along the minus strand of NC_057812.1, from coordinate 707,252,991 downwards.
TGTGCTTGATGACCCACTACCTATTGATGATAGCTTTCCTGATGAGCAATTAAATGTCATAAATGCTTCTCATACTGCTCCATGGTATGCTGATTATGCTAATTACATTGTTGCCAAATTCATACCACCTAGTTTCACATACGAGTAAAAGAAAAAGTTCTTCTATGATTTGAGGCATTACTTTTGGGATGACCCACATCTTTATAAAGGAGTAGATAGTATTATTAGACGTTGTGTACCTGAGCATGAACAGGAACAGATCCTATGCAAGTGTCACTCCGAGGCTTATGGAGGACACAATGCTGGAGATAGAACTGCACACAAGGTATTGCAATCTGGTTTTTATTGGCCTACTGATACGTCCATTTTGCATCATGTTTTTATATCGATATTTATCGCATTATGGACTGTTATTTCACTTTATATCACAATACTTATGGCAATTCTCTCTTATTTTACAAGGTTTACATAAGGAGGGAGAATGCCGACAGCTAGAATTCTGGGCTGGAAAAGGAGCAAATATTAGAGACCTATTCTGCGCAACTCCAAAAGTCCTGAAACTCCACGGAACATCTTAAAATAAATAAAGAAAAATCCTCGCCAAAGATGAAGGCCAGGGGGCCCACACCCTTCTCGCGAGGGTGGGGGCGCCCCCCCCCCCCCAAGGGCAGGCCCCCTACCTCGTGGGCCCCCTAGTGGCTCTCCGACGTCCATCTTCTCCTATATGAAGTCTTTCAATGAGAAAAAAATAATAAGAATCTTTTCGGGACGAGACTCTGCCGCCACGAGGTGGAACCTTGACGGATCCAATCTAGAGCTCCGGCAGAGCTGTTCTGCCGGGGAAACTTCCCTCCGGGAGGGGGAAATCATCACCATCGTCATCACCAACGCTCCTCTCATCGGGAGAGGGCAATCTCCATCAACATATTCACCAGCACCATCTCATCTCCAAACCCTAGTTCATCTCTTGTATCCAATTCTTGTCTCAAAGTCCAGGATTGGTGCTAGTAGGTTGCTAGTAGTGTTGATTACTCCTTGTAGTTGATGCTAGTTGGCTTAATTGGTGGAAGATCATATGTTCAGATCCTATATGCATATTATTACCCCTCTGATTATGAACATGAATATGCTTTGTGAGTAATTACGTTCGTTCCTGAGGACAAGGGAGAAGTCTTGCTATGAGTAGTCATGTGAATTTGGTATTCGTTTGATATTTTGGTAAGATGTATGTTGTCTAGCCTCTAGTGGTGTTATGTGAACGTCGACTACATAACACTTCACCATTATTTGGGGCTAGAGGAAGGCATTGGGAAGTAATAAGTAGATGATGGGTTGCTAGAGTGACAGAAGCTTAAACCCTAGTTTATGCGTTGCTTCGTAAGGGGCTGATTTGGACCCATATGTTTCATGCTATGGTTAGGTTTACCTTAATACTTCTGTTGTAGTTGCGTATGCTTGCAATAGAGGTTAATCATAAGTGGGATGCTTGTTCAAGTAAGAACAACACCCAAGCAACGGTCCACCCACATATCAAATTATCAAAGTATCGAACGTGAATCATATGAACGTGATGAAAACTAGCTTGACGATATTCCCATGTGTCCTCAGGAGCGCTTTTCCTATTATAAGAGTTTGTTCTGGCTTGTCCGTTGTTATAAAAGGATTGGGCCACCTTGCTGCACTTTATTTACTTTTGTTACTTGTTGCTCGTTACAAATTATCCTATCACAAAACTATCTATTACCACTTATTTTAGTACTTGCATAGAATACCTTGCTGGAAACCGCTTATCATTTCCTTCTGCTCCTTGTTGGGTTTGACACTCTTACTTATCGAAAGGACTATGATAGATCCCCTATACTTGTGGGTCATCACCTACTCTCTTCAAGGATGCCCGTAAGTTTGTCTTATCTTGTGATGAATGTCAAAGAATTGGTAATATTAGTAGACATCAAGAAATGCCTATGAACTATTCACTCGTTATTGAACCATTTGATGTTTGGGGCTTTCATTATATGGGACCTTTTCCTGCCTCTAATGGATATACACATATTTTAGTTGCTGTTGATTACATTACTAAGTGGGTAGAAGCTATTACAACTACTAGTGTTGATCATAACACTTCTATTAAAATGCTTAAAGAAGTTATTTTTCCAAGATGTGGAGTCCCTAGATATTTAATGACTGATGGTGGTTCACATTTTATCCATGGTGCTTTCCGTAAAATGCTTGATAAGTATGATGTTAATCATAGAATTGCATCTCCTTATCACCCTCAGTCTAGTGGTCAAGTAGAATTGAGTAATAGAGAGCTCAAATTAATTTTGCAAAAGACTGTCAATACGTCTAGAAAGAATTATTCCAAGAAACTTGATGATGCATTATGGGCCTATAGAACTGCATATAAAAATCCTATGGGTATGTCTCCGTATAAAATGGTTTATGGAAAAGCATGTCACTTACCTCTTGAACTAGAACACAAGGCATATTGGGCTATTAAAGAGCTCAACTATGATTTTAAACTTGCTAGAACACAAGGCATATTAAAGAGCTCAACTAGAACACAAGGCATATTGAACTATTAAAGAACACAAGGCTAGAAGAGGTTATTCGATATTAGCTCACTTGATGAAAGGAGAACCCAAGCCTACGAAAATGCCAAGTTGTTTAAAGAAAAAGTTAAAATATGGCATGATAAAAGGATACAAAAACATGAGTTTAATCTAGGTGATTATGTATTGCTATACAACTCTCATTTAAGAATTTTTGCAGGAAAACTTCTCTCTAAATGGGAAGGTCCTTACGTTATTGAGGAGGTCTATTGTTCCGGTGCCATAAAAATCAACAACTTCGAAGGCAGAAAGCCGAAGGTGGTGAACGGTCAAAGAATTAAACATTATATCTCAGGTAATCCTATAAATGTTGAAACCAATGTTATTGGAACTGTAACCCCAGAGGAATACATAAGGGACACTTTCCGGAACGTTTCATACTCCGAAAAGGAATAGGTATGTGGTACGGTAAGTAAACGGACTCCAAAACAGTTTTTAAGGCAATATTTCTCCGTTTTGGAATATTTAGAAAAATAGAAAAATAAGAAGCAGTCCGGGAAGGACATGAGGCCTCCACGAGGGTGGAGGGCGCGCCCTACCCTACTTGCGCGCCCCCTACCTCAAGGGCACCTCGTGTGCTCTTCGGACTCTGTTTTCTTACACGTTATGTATTTTGGTCGATAAAAATTCATTATATAATCTCCCGGGGGTTTTGACTCCCGTATCACGCAAATATCTCTTGTCTTTGTTTCGAGCTGTTTTCTGTCAGGGTTATCAAGGCGAGGCATTATGTCGTCTCCCTCCTCCTCCAACCATGAGGGCAACGATGCTTGGCTAATGAAGATAGAGCTGAAGAGAGAAGAACCCATGGAGGTCAACAAGGATGAAGGGATCAAGAAGGCCACGGAGGACCAAGTTCCGGCAACAGAAGACATCCTTCTACTTGACCGCAATATTCTTACCCCAACTGAGATCGAATCTTTCAAGATGATTGAGTTAGCTCGTATACAAAATAAGTATCTCACGCGTGAAAATATTTTGTTGAAGGAGCATATCATCGCACTCAAAGGCATTATCCGCAAGTTAGAAGACCTCCTACGATCGATGTGCGACTATCCATCATCAACAACTCCACCTTCATCACCAACAAAGAAGAATTGAGTATCTGGTATGGGCACTCCCCTTGGAAACTGCCAAGCTTGGGGGAGTGCCCCGGTATCGTATCACCATCACTTTTATCTCTACCATTTTTCCTAGTTCGATCCTTTTGGTAATATCTTGATCTAGTAGAATAAAGTTTATGGCATGATCTAGTTTTGAGTTTTGCTTTATGATCCCTCTATGTAATAGAGTCCATGAGCTATATATAATAAAGATTAGTGTTTCAAGGGCTTGATTATTTTTCCATGATCCTTGAGTGAATAAAAGAAAAGGGAAATAATAAAAAGAAACAAAGAGATCATATGGATCTTATGGAGAGTAATGAGCTCACATAGAAAAAGTATGATGAATAAAAGTTGTTGAGAGTTGTAAACATAGTTTTGGTCATCGTTGCAATTAATAGGAAGTAATAAAGAAAGAGAGGTCTTCACATATAAATATACTATCTTTGACATCTTTTAATATTGTGAGCACTCATTAAAATATGACAAGCTAAAGAGTTGACGTTGGACAAGCAAGACAACATAATGGGTTATGTTTTCTTACATCTGAGATAAATTATATTGTCATGGATCATCCAACATGGTTGAGCTTGCCTTTCCCGCTCATGCTAGCCAAATTCATCGCACCAATTAGAGATACTACTTGTGCTTCCAAATACCCTTAAACCAGTTTTGCCATGAGAGTCCACCATACCTACCTATGGATTGAGTAAGATCCTCCAAGTAAGTTGTCATCGGTGCAAGCAATAAAAATTGCTCTCTAAATATGTATGACTTATAGTGTGGGAGAAAATAAGCTTTATACGATCGTGTGATATGGAAGAAATAGAAGCGAGAGACTGCATAATAAAGGTCCATATCATAGGTGGCAATATAAAGTGATGTTCTTTCGCATTAAGATTTTGTGCATCCAACCATAAAAGCGCATGACAACCGCTGCTTCCCTCTGCGAAGGGCATATCTTTTACTTTCATCTCCAACCTTGCATAAGAGTCATGGTGATCTTCACCCTTCCTTTTTATATTTTATCCTTTGGCAAGCACAGTATGTTGGAAAGATCCTGGTATATATGGCTAATCGGATGTGAGTTTTCATGAACTATTATTGTTGACATTACCCTTGAGGTAAAACGTTGGGAGGCAAAACTATAAGCCCCTATCTTTCTCTGCGTCCGATTAAAACTCCATACCCATAAGTATTGCGTGAGTGTCAGCAATTGTGAAAGACTATATGATAGTTGAGTATGTGGACTTGCTGAAAAGCTCTTATATATTGACACTTTCCTATGTTATGATAAATTGCAATTTCTCCAATGACTGAGATTATAGTTTGTTAGTTTTCAATGAAGTTTACGATTCATACTTGAAATTGTGATTGAAGTATTACCCTAGCATAAGAAATCATATGACAAGAATTATGTAAGTTGTTGTTCTAAGAATTATCATGATGCCCTCATGTCCATATTTTACTTTTATCAACACCTCTATCTCTAAACATGTGGACATATTTTTCAATTTTGGCTTTCGCTTGAGGACAAGCGAGGTCTAAGCTCAGGGGAGTTGATACGTCCATTTTGAATCATGCTTTTATATCGATATTTATTGCATTATGGGCTGTTATTACACATTATGTCACGATACTTATGCATATTCTCTCTTATTTTACAAGGTTTACATAAAGAGGGAGAATGCCGGCAGCTGGGATTCTAGGCTGGAAAAGGAGCAAATGTTAGAGACCTATTCTGCACAGCTCCAAAAGTCCTGAAACTTCACGGAAGATGTTTTTAGAATATATCAAAAATATCGAGCGCAAGAAGTTCACCAGGGGGGCCACACCCTGCCCACGAGGGTGGGGGCGTGCCCTACCCCCCTGGGCGCGCCCCCCTACCTCGTGGGCCCCCTGGTGGCCCTCCGGTGGCCATCTTCTGCTATATGGAGTCTTTCGATGAGGAAAAAATCATAAGCCATCTTCTCGGACGAAACTCCGCCGCCATGAGGCGGAACCTTGGCGGAACCAATCTAGGGTTCTGCGGAGCTGTTCTGCCGGAGAAACTTCCCTCCGGGAGGGGGAAATCATCGCCATCGTCATCACCAACGCTCCTCTCATTAGGAGAGGGCAATCTCCATCAACATCTTCACCAGCACCATCTCCTCTCAAAATCCTAGTTCATCTCTTGTATCCAATTCTTGTCTCCAAGTCCGGGATTGGTACCTGTGGGTTGCTAGTAGTGTTAATTACTCCTTGTAGTTGATGCTAGTTGGTTTATTTGGTGAAAGATCATATGTTCAGATCCTATATGCGTATTAATACCCCTCTGATTATGAACATGAATATGCTTTGTGAGTAGTTACGTTTGTTCCTGAGGACATGCGAGAAGTCTTGCTATTAGTAGTCATGTGAATTTGGTATTTGTTTGATATTTTGATGAGATGTATGTTGTCTCTCCTCTAGTGGTGTTATGTGAACGTCGACTACATAACACTTCACCATTATTTGGGCCTAGAGGAAGGCATTGGGAAGTAATAAGGAGATGATGGGTTGCTAGAGTAACAGAAGCTTAAACCCTAGTTTATGTGTTGCTTCGTAAGGGGCTGATTTGGATCCATATGTTTCATGCTATGGTTAGGTTAATACTTTTGTTGTAGTTGAGGATGCTTGCAATAGAGGTTAACCATAAGTGGGATGCTTTTCCAAGTAAGGACAGTACCCAAGCACCGGTCCACCAACATACCAAATTATCAAAGTACTGAACGCGAATCATACGAACATGATGAATACTAGCTTGACGATATTCCCATGTGTCATCGGGAGCGCTTTTCTCTATATAAGAGTTTGTCCAGGCTTGTCCTTTGCTACAAAAAGGATTGGGCCACCTTGCTGCCCGTTATTTACTTTTGTTACTTGTTGCTCATTACCAATTATCCTATCACAAAACTATCTGTTACCACTTATTTCAGTACATGCATAGAATACCTTGCTGGAAACCGCTTATCATTTCCTTCTGCTCCTTGTTGGGTTTGACACTCTTACTTATCGAAAGGACTATGATAGATCCCCTATACTTGTGGGTCATCATATCGCAGGCGTAGTGTTGCCGTGCTGATGTGCTTCTTTGTAACATCAGATCCTTGTATTATTATTCTTCAAATAAGAGCTGATTTGTTCTATGTCAAGCAGTGTCGTATTCTAGAGACTTCTCCTCGATCTCTGTCCTGGAATACGGGGCGTTCCGGTTTCTCTGAGCCGGGGTGCCACAGCACTTGGTATCAGAGGAGGTATGGCTGTAGGACGCCCTAGTCAGCGCGAGCGGTAGAAATCGGTAGTATAGAGTCTGGCTTGTTTATTGCATTTGGTTGCTGCATTTGTTTGTGAAAACATGCATATAGCCTGATTTGCTGCTAATGATTTATCTGGTGATTGTAGCTGGTATCAGCTCGGATCCACTACAGCCCAGCCTTTGCATTTCTCCAGTTTTCTTTTCTTGCTTGTTCTTCGGTGTTTGGCGTCATTTCTGGCCCAGCAGAGTGATGCCAAGTGATCCCGACACTGTTTGCAAAAATGGTGCTCAAGTATTGCGCTAAATTCCTTCCTTCAGCCCCATTTTGTTTTGGTGGTAGACATGCTTCTACCCCTGACCGTCCTTTTTCTTGTCGTGTTGGCAACCCTTAATGGTCTTAGTAATCAAGAAAGGGCAATGCTAGCAGACTCAGTTTCCCCGCTATCCTTATTTCTTGGACGAGTACGGATATTTTCCGTCCACTTGATAATAATGTGGCAACGACATTTGTGTCCTGCTACATGGTTACCAAGTACGTCCTCGCCTCCGAGCTAGTCCAGGTTGCTAATTGGCTAAGCTAGCACTTGGTGTAGCACTGTTTACACCAATTCTTCCACACATTTATTCGTCCTCGTGCACATCGTCACAGCATGGTAGATCGTAGAACCGGAGATTCCGCGAGATTTGTGTGCTTAAGTAGGCATGCATATTGTGTGACTAGCAGTAATATGTGACACTGATTGTGTGTGAATTGATTGTTGTTGTGTGCTTTTGTTTAGTTGAGTTTTCTTTTGCTTCTTTCTTTTGGGCCCCGGTGTTACATTATTTCTCCCCTATAAAGAGTTGCTCATCAACCGACACCGAACCCAAAGAATCAGCAGGGCGTTCAAATATTTGGAAACTCAGCTAAATAGAATGGAATTCTCAGCCGACTACAGTGAAATGGGGAATATCTGATTTTGAGGATGATAATCAATTTTGTATTAGTGTGCACTCCTCACAACAGTATGAATAAACTCAAGACTACATCAATACAAAATCCACACGGCAGTAATGATCCAGCCAGCAGCAAGACAAGTCAGATGCAAGACCAACGATATATTTTTCAGTCAAAGGTATGGGTCATATACAAAATTTTGGCTCAGCAATGCATGGTGTTTGAAATATGTTATCATCCGAAATAGAGTCAGAATGTGATATGCTCAAGGAAGACCGTCAAACAAATTTTCTCATGCAAATAATCAGCCATAGAATATTATGGGCGTGTGTGCAGATTTCAGTCTGCATATTAGTATGAAGCTTTTGATGTAAGAAACTCGGTATTCTTTCACATGTTGTCGGAAGAAATTTATGATGCAAGGCTCCTTGATTTTCCTTAGCCTGATATGTGCACAATTTCCGGTCCAAGATACCCGGTCTTACACAGCAAGATACCTTAGTAAAAGCTGCTGGTCCCGGCACCCTATGTGGTGCCGGAGAAGAAGGCCCAAAAGAAGGCCACGGGGACTCGAAAGAGTGCCCGGCGCCCGGAGGTGTCGGATTCATCATCCGACGACTCCAAGACGCACTCCTCCCACGAAGACAAGGAGGAGGAAGAAGAGACCTCTCCCCCTCCAGTGGGGGAAGGGAAGAAAAGGAAGGTCGCCCCAACTGGGGAGGCCAAAGGGTCCAAGAAGGGGAAAACCCTTCCTCCGGACTACTCCACCAACACCGACGACGGCGAAGTGGAGTGGCGGCTCAGGGCCAAGCCCCTGGCGAAATTGTAAGTATCCGGATACCAGAGTAATTCATAGTATTCCTTTATTGCATAGCTTTCCCTTATGTCGAATATGATTATGCAGCCCATCCAAAGACCGGCTCGACGCGTTGTTGAACAGTTCACTGGACTCGTCGGATGTGAATTCGCTTCCGACGGCTTCCTCCCCCCGCCCTACGGATGACACCAAAGTGTTGTCCCAACAGGTTCCAAGCCGGGAGGAGGTGGTCTTGGAGGCGCCGCAAGGCGACCTCCCGGACTCCAGGAGTAAAGGGGATAAAACCCCCCAGGGCTCCAAGTCCGGCTCTAGTCCTGTGACGCCCCCGATTCAATCGTACACTAATCATGCATGCAAATGTGTACGATCAAGATCAGGGACTCACGGGAAGATATCACAACACAACTCTAAAACATAAATAAGTCATACAAGCATCATAATACAAGCCAGGGGCCTCGAGGGCTCGAATACAAGTGCTCGATCATAGACAAGTCAGCGGAAGCAACAATATCTGAGTACAGACATAAGTTAAACAAGCTGCCTGGGATCCTCCTAACTACTCTTGGTCGTCGTCAGCGGCCTGCACGTAGTAGTAGGCACCTCCAGTGTAGTAGGAATCATCGTCGACGGTGGCGTCTGGCTCCAGGGCTCCAGCATCTGGTTGCGACAACCATGTAAAAGGGAAAGGGGGAAAAGAGGGAGAAAAGCAACCGTGAGTACTCATCCAAAGTACTCGCAAGCAAGGAGCTACACTACATATGCATGGGGATAGGTGTAAAGGGCCATATCGGTGGACTGAACTGCAGAATGCCAGAACAAAAGGGGGATAACTAATCTTGTCGAAGACTATGCTTCTGGCAGCCTCCGTCTTGCAGCATGTAGAAGAGAATAGATTGAAGTCCTCCAAGTAGCATCTCCAAGTAGCATCTCCAAGTAGCATCTCCAGTCGCATCGCATAGCATAACCCTACCCGGCGATCCTCCCCTCGTCACCCTGTGGAAAAGCGATCACCGGGTTGTCTATGGAACTTGGAAGGGTGTGTTTTATTAAGTATCCGGTTCTAGTTGTCATAAGGTCAAGGTACAACTCCAAGTCGTCCTGTTACCGAAGATCACGGCTATTCGAATAGATTAACTTCCCTGCAGGGGTGCACCAACTTACCCAGCACGCTTGATCCCATTTGGCCGGACACACTTTCCTGGGTCATGCCCGGCCGCGGAAGATCAACACGTCGCAGCCCCACCTAGGCTCAACGGAGAGGCCAGCACGCCGGTCTAAACCTAAGCGCGCAGGGGTCTAGGCCCATCGCCCTGAGCACACCTGCACGTTGCGTACGCGGCCGGAAGCAGACCTAGCCTAGTGGCGTTCCAGTCCAATCCGGCACGCGCCACTCAGTCGCTGACGTCACAAAGTGCTTCGGCTGATACCATGACGCCGGGATACCCATAACTACTCCCGCGTAGATGGTTAGTGCGTATAGGCTCGTAACCAACTCAGATCAAATACCAAGATCTCGTTATGCGTGTTAAGTATCCGCGAACGCCGAACAGGGCCAGGCCCGCCTCTCTCCTAGGCGGTCTCAACCTGCCCTGACGCTCCGCCACAAAGATCCACTCGCGGGTGCTCCACCAGCCGACCCGACTTTAGTCTCCACATGTATCATGTATAAGTATATAGTATATACCTGAGATCACCTCCCGAGTGATCTCGGCCCAATAGTATAGCACAGCAGACGGACAAGAATGTAGGGCCACAGATGAAAATTACTAGCATCCTATACTAAGCATATAGGATTGAAGGTAAAGGTATCAACAGTAGTAACAAGGACAGGCTATGCATCAGGATAGGTATAACAGAAAGCAGTAACATGCTACACTACTCTAATGCAAGAAGTATAGAGTAGAATAGGCGATATCTGGTGATCAAGGGGGGGGCTTGCCTGGTTGCTCAGACAAGGAGGGGTCGTCGGTGACGTAGTCGTACTCGGTGGCATCAGCGTCGGTCTCGTAGTCTACCGGAGATAAGAGGGGGAAGAAACAATGAATACAATGCAAACATAAACACAACGATGCGTGACGTGACAATGAGCGGTGCTAGGTGTGCCCTAATGTGGTATGAGGTGGTACCGGTTAAGGGGGAAACATCCGGGAAAGTATTCCCGGTGTTTCGCGTTTTCGGGCAGAGGAGCCGGAGGGGGAAAGTTGCGAGTTCGATAGGTTAGGGGTTTGTGGCGGACGAACAGACTGCGTATCCGGATTCGTCTCGTCGTTCTGAGCAACTTTCATGTTGAAAATATTTTAATCCGAGTTACGGATTAAAAGATATGATTTTCTAAAGATTTCATTAATTTCTGGAATTTAATTAATTATTTAATTAATTCGAAAAACAGATTAATGACATCAGCATGATGTCATGCTGACATCAGCAGTCAACAGAGTTGACTTGGTCAACCTGACATGTGGGTCCAGGGGGACCCACCTGTCATCCTGTATTTAGGTTAATTAGGGTTTAGGTTAATTAGTTAGCTTAATTAACTGTTTAGTTTAATTAGTGATTAGGTTAATCTAATCAGGATTAATTAACTTAATTAATTACTTGATTAATTAATTACTATTTTAATTATTTTAGTTATTATTCATTTATTTTTTAATATATATATATTTTAATGTTCCAGGGGCTGGGCCCCACTTGTCATACTCCAAGGGGCCCCAGTTGCCAGTGGCACATAGGCCACTGGAGCGGGCTTAACAGGCGCGGTCAGGGGCGCTCGCCCGAACCGGCACGGGCAAGGGGAAACACCGGGGCACCGGCGCCGGAGGTGGCCGCAGGGGGGGTGCGCGGGCGGGAGCGCTGGGGGCCAGCGCCGCTTGGTAGGGGCGGCACGAGCGGCCGGTGCAGGACGTGGGGCGCGTGCGGCCAACGGCCAGCGGTGACGACAGGAGAGGGGCGAGGCCATGGCCGAGGCGGCCGGAGCAGGGGAGTTAGTGGCGCAAGGCGGGGCCG
>NC_057812.1:707233243-707240519 GCF_018294505.1 Triticum aestivum | reverse complement strand
CGTGGGGGAAGTGGGGGGTGTGGTGGTGGATCGGGCTAGGGTTCGAGGGTGGTGAGGGGGTTATGCGGGGAGAGGTGGGCCGGCCGGGGTGGGCTGGCCGACTGGGCCGGCCGGTTGGCTAGCTGGGTCAGTTGGCCCGGGGGTTTGGGGGGTTTCTTTTTCTTTTTTTTGTTAGTTTGTTTTTCTATTTTATTTCTTTTCTTCTTTTCTGTTTTATTAAATTTCGGTGTTTATGAAAAACCCAAGTTGCACCTAAAATATTTTTAATACTTATGCCACTACCGCAATTAACTTGGCACCTAATATAAAATCATTTGTAATTGTTTATTATTTTATAATCATTTAACTAATTGTTTTGCTACTATTATATTCATTTTGAGTATTTACATATTTTATACAAGTGTGGTTTCTCCACCATAATTACCTACGCATTATTTGGCACAACCAGAACATTTTAGTTTTATTATTTGAAAACTTTTGTTGTTTGCCTATATTTTAAATTTGAATTTGAATCGTTTTGAACTAACACGAGTTTACCAACAGTAAACGAGGTGACGTGGCATCATTAGTAGAGGTTCACTGTAGCTTAAATACCCGGGCGTCACAATTCTCCTCCACTACAAGAAATCTCGTCCCGAGATTTAGGAGCGGGAGTAAGGGGGAATGGATTTGGTTACGAAATTTTAACGAATCTTCTCATTGTGGCTTGCTCTTCTCGAAGAGACCGGTCCAATACATTGATGTCTTCATTCCTTTGCTTCCGGTCATCGTGATGAAGTCGACGTCCTTTCTTCGGGATCTTCATCGTACTTACGAATAGGTTTCCGGAAAAACAGACCTCTGCAAGGTCGATTATCTGGTCGATAACATCGAGGAAGGTGGCGGAAGTACTCTCGAATTCAAACTTAAGAAAATATCGAGAGCAAAGTAAGGAGGTACCATGAGAAGTTTCAAACGGATAGGCAAGCGTTTGATGCCTAATTAGAAGGTGAAAGGGGTTCAGAGCAATGAGAATAAGTATTGCGTCTGATACCAGAATTGATGATCTCATCGGTAGGTGGCTCATGAATTTCATACGAGTCCACGCGCGAGGAATAACTTTGGAAACATGAGGGTGTACAGGAGAGTCAGGTTTCGATCCTGGTGGAACTGTGGGTTATGGGCCCACCATGTGGGTTAAAAGTAGGAAGGGCGGAGACGTCTTGCGCGATCATGCAAGCAAGGCATGTCAGAGGGTAGCCTGTCGATTAAGTCGGCAACAACGTCGATACCAAGGGCGAGGGACGAAGAGAACCATTTTCCTGCTCGTTGAACGAGGCGGACCAATAGGCAAAGTTCCCGTCCGTCGGTGGCTACCGAAATGTCATCAACACTAGAAACAGGGTCTTACTGACAAAGTTGTACATCGAGGTGTTTGCACAAGCAGTGGATTATTACTGCTTATATCATATAGATCATAGAAAAGGTTTAAACAAACCAATGGAAGGAAAATATGATCATCAGATTAAACAGAACAATGGAAAGGAAAATATGTTTAAACACATATTTCAAGGGTATATTCTTCCCAAGGACAAGCAGAGCAAGATATCCATGACAGGATATAAAGTAGAAAACCATTTAGTTAAGGGGGGGAAGAATCTCATGATATTACCCATACAACGGTGTTAGGATAAATGATAAATAAAATCTAGCATCGTGCTTCAAATGTTCCTGTTGCAAATCGGAGTACCATTGACATGCTTCGAGATAGCATTGACATGGTCTTCAGGTGAAGATCAGACTTTGGAAACATGAAGGATCCATCAGGAATAACTTGTAGAATAAGTCTTACAATTTCCTCATGGATGAATGGATAACCTTGCTGAAAAGGAATCTATAATGATAGGTCCTCCAGCCAGGGGGGGGTGCTAGGCATGACATCATGTTACCGGGTCATCAAAGGACAAACAACATAACTCCTGGAAAGTTGTCCCAACCATCATATCTGACCGAGATTCAGATCCAATTGGTGTCATGATGCCTCAGACTCAGGATGTCCGAGAAGAAAAGGCGCAACACAAATCGTTGAAATGGCATTGCAAGATTCTCGGGAAATGAACTATGGGAGCGGGTTCCTGAAACAATAGTTCATCATTAAACCAAGGAGAGGTGAGGAGGTGGCTGATTGACTCAGCGACAATTCATTGAGATTTTCAAAAGATGGATTTCCACAATAATGTGAACAAGAAGATGACATTTGTCATATCAAATGGTATAATGATGTATGCTCGAGGAAAACATACACAATTAAACATTGGTTGAAAGGTGCACCCGAAATATGGGTTGGGTTGCACGACCAATGTCAGAATGGTGATTCAATAGTCAATAGCCTAAGAATGAACTTTCGACCATTAACTTCAAAAAAATAGGGTTGCTAGAAGGAAAGAATCCAAGCAACACCGTTCACTTGTTGGAATTAACACGGGGACCAAGATAGAATGGTGATGGTGAGAAGTATTTCTATGTCAAGAATTCTCAAGAGGTGGAACAAATCTCAGAACATTCTTGACATAAAGGATGGTAATACTCCAAGGTAAAGAAGAACAATTGCTGGATAGCAAGGAACTCAAGGTATAACACCAAACATGAACAAGCTTGTGTTGGTGGGAGGGCAATAAAGTGGTCGACAATAATACAATTCATCGAGGGCAAGGATGGTATTTCTCATCATGAATTCAATTGATATCCTGGATGAGCTCAGAATGTTGATGATCACGACACCTTTGTCGCGAGAGTTCATGAAGATGTAATCGATCGGTAACGACATCAAGTCAAGTAATGATGAAGTGAAAGGTTATTGGAACCAAGGGTACGACACAAACTCGAAACCAAGCTTGTTGTTCAAGGCGAAATGATATGACGATGAGGATCGACGTAAGGTTAGTTCATCGTCGAAAATTGGTGCTCCGAGAATAAGGACCAGGTAGCACAGTTAGAATCGTCACGACAATGATATAGCCAAACAGGCTAGGAATGGCGTGATCGGGTACAAACTCGTACTTATAGAAGCTTACTGAAGAGTTGTTGAACCGAAGAGCGGACTCGGTTCAGTTATCGGTGTCTTTGAGTGTTCAATAACTCAGAGCCCGCGAAAAATTGGAATCAGTGGGAAGGTAGCACTTGATGAAGAACTCATAAAAAGTTATGCAGTTCCATGATAATCTCGAGATACCATGGGGGTAATACTCGACACAAGATCAAAGTAAAGGTTGGACTGGTGTATTGATCCATAGAAGACAATTGTTTTAACTTGTCCGAGAAATGAGATCAAAGAAGAACAATCATGGTCGGAACCACGGTTGTAAAAGGCCAGATCCTAGATATAAGATGAACTTATACCAAAGGAATAATTTAAGAGAAGCTTTAATGATAAGATCTACATCGTGTCCATGGGCATGAACACAAGTTCAAGGTCGACTCCCACTTCTCCAATGCATAACCTTTCATTCACTTCTCACGTTCGATGAAGTTGCAGTGTTGAAATTTTATCTGGTGAAGCACCAAAAGAGTATGACTCGTGAAAACTTTCGGGTTCACACGGTTTAGAGAAGGCATATGTTCAACCCATAGGGGCTTCTTAGAAACATATACCACAAGTTTCAAGAGTAAATAACACAAGCCCGAAAGCAGAGCATGGTTGGCCAAGCAGAGGATACAACTTAACAAAGGCATTATGTATCAGGGGAAGAACTCACAAGGTGATCAAATGTGAAGGAAACTGTCGGATAACAATCCAACAAAGGACTTGATGGTCCACAAAGGATCTGATACGAGTATCGGTACTCAACTAGAGGAAGAAGAATGCAAGGAGATTAGATTATAGAAACAACTGACTAACTCAATTGTCAAATGCAAAGGAATTATGATTTCCAAGTCAAGGGATCAAAAGCAATGCTCTGATTAGGGATGGATAAGTTGAATAGACTTAGGGTACAATCAACGACAATTGGATTGGTCGAGAACCAATTCCAGTTAAAAGAATGGAAGCTCAGCCGGAAAGGTAATTTATAAGGATCAATGATGATTGCGTGTATTCGCAACATATTGAGTCAACAGACTCAAAATGATAATGACAAGGTATGTCAATAAGATTTCTATACTTATGGGATTAATCATAATGAAAGCAAATAAGAAATTCCAGAGCAATAGGTTGCTGAGGATTTCCGGAATATCGGGTGGTATTTCGAAGACTTTTGTGTAACACATGAACAACTGGGGGATGAGCGGATACTCGATAAGTGCGAGAATTTATTTGAAGGGGGTATTCATGTGGCAAAGAACTGCTAGGCAGTAGGCACAAAGTATTCTCGGAACAATAGAGAAAACTTCGGGGTATCTTGTAATAACAAGATCAATGGGGGATGATCATATGAATGGCAAGTGTAAGTAGTTATCCATACGGATTTATCGGTGGTCAGGAATAGCAAAAGTGATGGGCACAAAGTCTCGAGAGAACATCAGAGAGTATCTTCGGAATCTTCTGATGTAGCAGGCAATCCTCTGCAGTAAGGGGCTCTCTAGGTGGATGCGATCACGAGATCCTAATCTTAGAGTTAGCAAATTCATTTAACCCGAATAGTAGAGAGATCAGAGTCCCAGAGTATAGGTCGAGGAGTAAAAGATCCTACTACCACCCGATGGCGACGTGGGCCCATGGGCCACACAGCCATGTTAGTAAAAGTTTTTCAACGACTAGACTCGACTTCGGCCAAGGAGTTGGAAAGGGGGATTCCTACAGGCAGTCGGCTCTGATACCAACTTGGGACGCCCCCGATTCAATCGTACACTAATCATGCACGCAAATGTGTACGACCAAGATCAGGGACTCACGGGAAGATATCACAACACAACTCTAAAACATAAATAAGTCATACAAGCATCATAATACAAGCCAGGGGCCTCGAGGGCTCGAATACAAGTGCTCGATCATAGACAAGTCATCGGAAGCAACAATATCTGAGTACAGACATAAGTTAAACAAGTTGCCATAAGATGGCTATCATAAACTGGGATACAGATCGAAAGAGGCGCAGGCCTCCTGCCTAGGATCCTCCTAACTACTCTTGGTCGTCGTCAGCGGCCTGCACGTAGTAGTAGGCACCTCCAGTGTAGTAGGAATCATCGTCGACGGTGGCGTCTGGCTCCAGGGCTCCAGCATCTGGTTGCGACAACCAGGTAAAAGGGAAAGGGGGAAAAGAGGGAGAAAAGCAACCGTGAGTACTCATCCAAAGTACTCGCAAGCAAGGAGCTACACTACATATGCATGGGGATAGGTGTAAAGGGCCATATCGGTGGACTGAACTGCAGAATGCCAGAATAAAAGGGGGATAGCTAATCCTGTCGAAGACTACGCTTCTGGCAGCCTCCGTCTTGCAGCATGTAGAAGAGAATAGATTGAAGTCCTCCAAGTAGCATCTCCAAGTAGCATCTCCAAGTAGCATCTCCAGTCGCATCGCATAGCATAACCCTACCCGACGATCCTCCCCTCGTCGCCCTGTGGAAAAGCGATCACCGGGTTGTCTATGGAACTTGGAAGGGTGTGTTTTATTAAGTACCCGGTTCTAGTTGTCATAAGGTCAAGGTACAACTCCAAGTCATCCTGTTACCGAAGATCACGGCTATTCGAATAGATTAACTTCCCTGCAGGGGTGCACCAACTTACCCAGCATGCTTGATCCCATTTGGCCGGACACACTTTCCTGGGTCATGCCCGGCCGCGGAAGATCAACACGTCACAGCCCCACCTAGGCTCAACGGAGAGGCCAGCACGCCGGTCTAAACCTAAGCGCGCAGGGGTCTGGGCCCATCGCCCTGAGCACACTTGCACGTTGCGTACGCGGCCGGAAGCAGACCTAGCCTAGTGGCGTTCCAGTCCAATTCGGCGCGCGCCACTCAGTCGCTGATGTCACGAAGTGCTTCGGCTGATACCACGACGCCGGGATACCCATAACTACTCCCGCGTAGATGGTTAGTGCGTATAGGCTCGTAACCAACTCAGATCAAATACCAAGATCTCGTTAAGCGTGTTAAGTATCCGCGAACGCCGAACAGGGCCAGGCCCGCCTCTCTCCTAGGCGGTCTCAACCTGCCCTAACGCTCCGCCACAAAGATCCACTCGCGGGTGCTCCACCAGCCGACCCGACTTTAGTCTCCACATGTATCATGTATAAGTATATAGTATATACCCGAGATCACCTCCCGAGTGATCTTGGCCCAATAGTATAGCACAGCAGACGGACAAGAATGTAGGGCCACAGATGAAAATTACTAGCATCCTATACTAAGCATATAGGATTGAAGGTAAAGGTATCAGCAGTAGTAACAAGGACAGGCTATGCATCAGGATAGGTATAACAGAAAGCAGTAACATGCTACACTACTCTAATGCAAGCAGTATAGAGTAGAATAGGCGATATCTAGTGATCAAGGGGGGGCTTGCTTGGTTGCTCAGACAAGGAGGGGTCGCTGGTGACGTAGTCGTACTCGGTGGCATCAGCGTCGGTCTCGTAGTCTACCGGAGATAAGAGGGGGAAGAAACAATGAATACAATGCAAACATAAACACGACGATGCGTGACGTGACAATGAGCGGTGCTAGGTGTGCCCTAACGTGGTATGAGGTGGTACCGGTTAAGGGGGGAAACATCCGAGAAAGTATTCCCGGTGTTTCACGTTTTCGGGCAGAGGAGCCGGAGGGGGAAAGTTGCGAGTTCGATAGGTTAGGGGTGTGTGGCGGATGAACCGACTGCGTATCCGGATTCGTCTCGTCGTTCTGAGCAACTTTCATGTTGAAAATATTTTAATCCGAGTTACGGATTAAAAGATATGATTTTCTAAAGATTTCATTAATTTTTGGAATTTAATTAATTATTTAATTAATTCGAAAAACAGATTAATGACATCAGCATGATGTCATGCTGACATCAGCACTCAACAGAGTTGACTTGGTCAACCTGACATGTGGGTCCAGGGGGACCCACGTGTCATCCTCTATTTAGGTTAATTAGGGTTTAGGTAATTAGTTAGCTTAATTAACTGTTTAGTTTAATTAGTGATTAGGTTAATCTAATCAGGATTAATTAACTTAATTAATTACTTGATTAATTAATTAATATTTTAATTATTTTAGTTATTATTCATTTATTTATTTAATATATATTTTTTTAATGTTCCAGGGGCTGGGCCCCACTTGTCATACTCCAAGGGGCCCCAGTTGCCAGTGGCACATAGGCCACTGG
>NC_057812.1:707227629-707232343 GCF_018294505.1 Triticum aestivum | reverse complement strand
GCCGGCCGGGGTGGGCTGGCCGACTGGGCCGGCCGGTTGGCTAGCTGGGTCGGTTGGCCCGGGGGTTTGGGGGGTTTCTTTTTCTTCTTTTTTTTTGTTAGTTTGTTTTTCTATTTTATTTCTTTTCTTCTTTTCTGTTTTATTAAATTTCGGTGTTTATGAAAAACCCAAGTTGCACCTAAAATATTTTTAATACTTATGCCACTACCGCAATTAACTTGGCACCTAATATAAAATCATTTGTGATTGTTTATTATTTTATAATCATTTAACTAATTGTTTTGCTACTATTATATTCATTTTGAGTATTTACATATTTTATACAAGTGTGGTTTCTCCACCATAATTACCTACGCATTATTTGGCACAACCAGAACATTTTAGTTTTATTATTTGAAAACTTTTGTTGTTTGCCTATATTTTAAATTTGAATTTGAATCGTTTTGAACTAACACGAGTTTACCAACAGTAAACGAGGTGACGTGGCATCATTAGCAGAGGTTCACTGTAGCTTAAATACCCGGGCATCACAAGTCCGGACACCGCTCCGGAACCTTCAAAGGTTCCAGAGTCCAGCGGGCGACCTCCTTGCAATAGGAGCAAGCCTTCCGTGCCGGTGACCCCCGTCCAACCAGAGGCGCCGGACAGTCTGTTGGAGGCGCTCAAAGGCGCCTCCATCGACGAGGAGCACCGCACCATTATGAGTGCGGTGGTCCAGAAGGTTCAGTCCGCCAAGAGCGAACTGACTGAAGCTTGTACTAGCCTTTTAACAGGCTTTGAGGTAAGTAAAGGATGTGTAAATAATATTACCGCATAGACAGTAGCCCCTGATGCTCTGTTTGGCGTTCGGGAATAAAAGCCGAATAGAGGATCAAATAAAATTCGCAGGAGTCTAACAAAAAGGAGTCAATATGCGTATGCAGGCTTCCCTGCTGGCGTCCGCTGCACTGACTGTGGAAGTGGACACGCTAAAGCAGAACCTCGAGCAGTCCGAGCAAGAGCTCGGGCGTGCCAAGAAGCAGCTCGAGGACAAGGAAGGTAAGAAATACCTTGTTTAAATATATATATAAAAGGTGCAATTGCAAAAAATGACAGGATTATCGTGGCTATTGTAGGGGCCACGTCTTAGGTGGCGACCCTTAAGCAAGCGTTGCTCGAGGTCGAGAAGAGGGCGGCCATGGAGCGCACTGAGCAGAAGAAGTATGAGGCCGAGGTTGGCAAGGTGCGGCAGGAGCTCCAGTCTCTCATGGAAAAACATGAGAGTTTGGAGCTTGACTTAAAGACGCGAGCGTTCGAGCTCGCGGTGGCTATTGAAAATGCCAAGTCTGCCAAGGTCGAATCCCAGAAGACCCTCCAGGAGTTGGATGAGGTGAAAAAGATAGCGGCGGGTAAGGCATTCTTTATGCAAAGCAAACACGTAAACGTAAGTTACTTGATACTTACCCGAATCCGGAGCTCTCCAGGAGCATTCGCAGATCTTCCCCGTAGCGTGTCCTATGCCTCCGCATTCTATCGAGCCGAGGAAGGCAGCTCGACAGAGAAGGTGTTCTGGTCTCAGTATGCTGAGGCCGGACACCCCGTGCCCCTGAGCGACCAGCTGAGGCAACTGTTCGAGCTCCACAAGGTGGCCGAACAGGCCATGAAGGGCCTCATAGTTCGGTTGTGGCCTGGAGAGGCTCTGCCTGGGAGCTATTTCAGGCTGGTGCGGTGGCTGATGGGGGCCTGTCCAAGGCTCGAAGTCATCAAGCGCTCCGTCTGCATTGAAGGCGCCCGTAGGGCCCTTGCCCGTGCTAAGGTGCACTGGGGCAAGCTGGATGCTGAGAAGCTTGTGAAGGACGGGCCACCGCCGGGGAAGGAGCATCGCAAGCCCGAGAATTATTATAAGGATGTTCTGAAGGGTGCCTGCCTTATGGCGGATGAATGTTCCGGGGATGTAATTTTTGAATAAAACTCACTCGTTTTATCCTGTGCACTGAAAAGTTGTTCATATGCGCTAAGCAATGCTGTTTGAATTTAAAATATTACCTTCTCTACGGTTGTTTATCAATTCTGAGAGATGGCGATTCGTCGGCTTCTGCCCCCTTGCCGCTAGTGCTAGGGTGTTCGGGGATAAACCTGAGCGCTCTTTTTCCCATGTTTGGGTCCTTCGAGGGAGGCGCTTAGCACAACGAACGAGGCAATCGGACTATAATGCGTGAACACTCTCACTTAGCCATAGAATCCTATAATTTTAAATTTCGGCTAAGCCCCTGGTATTCGGAAGACCGAGTTCGGGGCGCTATCCACGCCTTGGCCGGACAGAGCCGACTCCTCGCTCTAAGCGGCATAAGTCTTTAGGGACTCGAAAAACCTCTCGAACAGCGACCAACTCTCGCTTCATCATGATAGTCAGTTTTAGCTTTCTCTACTGAGGTGCTCGACCCAGCTCAACTGGGGCACAATCGCAGTAGTTCTCCTAGTGCTACCTTAGCCGATATAGCGGAACGTAAGGCACCAAAACATAGGAGCCAGGCAAACCCAACTATTGACCCAAGACATGATTCGGAGCCGATGCATATAATGCTATAAGTTTGGGGTGCCGCACTTGTTAAAGTGTTCGGACTTCTCACACTATATTGAGGGGTACTAAAGCCCCTGGCATATTTTGGCCGTACCAAAGTGTACGGGTGCAACATGTCGTTAAGGAACATATATTTGTAAAAAAAGGTAATGCAAAAATAGACAAAACCTATGCATTGTTTATTAAAAAGGGCTGCGATCAAAGCAGAATGATACAAATAATGCGATAAGTAAAAGGTTGGACTATTTAACATGTCCGTTCCAGGGGCAGGCTGCGAAATGGTATGCGAAACAGGTATACTGCTCGTGATAGAGACCACCTGGGAGTTCCGTAATGCGGCATGGCTTGTCTGCTTCCCTGGTTCTTGCATCGTTTGTGCGGCAATTGAACTGCCGAACAGGCCTTCTGAAGAATGGAGTCCTGAAAGTAAGAGAAAATTAAAAAATCGGTAGCCCCTGGTGCGGTTTAAGCCGTGTTTAGGGCGTGCCGTGATGGTGCCCCTCCCCCTGCACCCATGGTATTTCTAGAGCGTAGTTATGTACGCGAAGCACTGGTGTCGCCTTTTTGCGAGGGCTGGGGTTGGGGCCGCATTGCTACGCCTGCTCAGACCGTGCCAGGCGGTCTTGCTATAGGTTACTCCTGGCGCGCTTCGCGGTGTCCGGACGTTTAATGGCCGGACTGGAGAACTGCCTGGAGAGGCTGCTTTGTACTTCCGCTGCAAGGGCCGCCGTGTGCTACTCCGTTCGGAGGGAGCGTTTGGTGTTTCCATTGAACGTAATTACTCCTCGAGGGCCTGACATCTTGAGCTTAAGGTATGCGTAGTGCGGTACCGCATTGAACTTGGCGAATGCGGTTCGCCCGAGCAGTGCGTGATAGCCACTGCGGAATGGGACTATGTCGAAGATTAACTCCTCGCTTCGGAAATTATCCAGAGATCCGAAGACCACTTCAAGTGTGCCTGAGCCTGTATAGTTGGCCTCTACACCTGGTATTACGCCTTTAAAGGTCGTTTTGGTGGGCTTAATCCTCGAGGGATCTATGCCCTATTTCCGCACTGTATCCTGGTAAAGCAGGTTTAGGCTGCTGCCGCCGTCCATAAGGACTCTAGTGAGATGAAATCTGTCAATAATTGGGTCTAGAACCAATGCGGCGAATCCACCATGACGGGTGCTAGTGGGATGGTCACTTTGATCAAAGGTGATCGGGCAGGAGGACCATGGGTTGAACTTTGGGGCGACTGGCTCTACCGCGTATATGTCCCTTAACGCGCGCTTCCGCTCCCTCTTGGGGATGTGGGTTGAGTATATCATGTTCACCGTCCGCACTTGTGGGGGAAAACCCATCTGTCCACTGTTGTTCGGCGGCCAGGGCTCTTCTTCGTCGTCGCTATGTAGCCCCTTGTCAGTATTTTCGGCATTTAACTTGCCTGCCTGCTTGAACACCCAACAATCCCTGTTGGTGTGATTGGCCGGCTTTTTGGGGGTGTCGTGTATCTGGCACAAGCGGTCGAGTATTCGGTCCAAAATGGACGGGCCCCTAGGATTTCTTTTGAATGACTTTTCCCGCTTACCGGATTTATAACCTCTGAATCCGGCATTAACTGCCGTATCCTCAGCATTGTCGCCGTGAATGCGGCGTTCTGCTAGTTGCGACGTGATCTCCCACTATTGTCCCTGGTATCCGAATTACCAGGGTTCTTGTGTTGGAAAAATGCCCTAGTGGCAATAATAAAAGTGTTATTATTATATTTCCTTGTTCATGATAATTGTCTTTTATTCATGCTATAACTGTATTATCCGGAAATCGTAATACACGTGTGAATACATAGACCACAATATGTCCCTAGTGAGCCTCTAGTTGACTAGCTCGTTGTGATCAATAGATAGTCATGGTTTCCTGGCTATGGACATTGGATGTCGTTGATAACGGGATCACATCATTAGGAGAATGATGTGATGGACAAGACCCAATCCTAAGCCTAGCACAAAGATCGTGTAGTTCGTTTGCTAGAGCTTTGCCAATGTCAAGTATCTCTTCCTTTGACCATGAGAGCGTGTAACTCCTGGATACCGTAGGAGTGCTTTGGGTGTATCAAACGTCACAACGTAACTGGGTGACTATAAAGGTGCACTACAGGTATCTCCGAAAGTATCT
>NC_057812.1:706304063-706315195 GCF_018294505.1 Triticum aestivum | reverse complement strand
TATTATGTGTTTCGTACAATTTTGGACCATGCGAAAAAAAAGTCGGCACTTGGATGTTTGCAGACGCAAAGGCGAGCTTGGTGCAGACTTTGCGCAGTGTTATTGTTGTGTCAGGTGATTCAGATCATGTTTAATAAGGTCATCAGCTATTTTAGAGCCATCAGTTTGTCATCTCACCGCAGTGGTTGCTTTCATACATGACTTGCTCTTCACCGTGTCTCGTCCAAAATGTGTATCCTTCCATGAATCCCTTCTTGACTAAGTGACCTTCGGTTTTCAAGATATATTCATAGAATATAACATTGCCAATAAAATTGCACGAACGTGAGTTTATTGTCATTCCTCTTCAGCATATCTCGCAAAGGGACTTCGGTGAACTCCTTCATGCCCTAGGCATACAACATGCTTGTCCGCCTCTTGTTCATCAATTCAGACTGATTCATTTACACACAAGGTGTTACTAAAAACAATAGTAATTAACAGGCTCTCCGAAAATGTGAATTTTTTTGAAAGATGTGGTCATAATAAGAGGAAAAATTCAAAAAAAATGTGAATTATTTTTAGTTACAGAATTTTAGAAAATGCATGAACACTTTCCAAAATTACACAAATCACTTCCTCAGAATGTGTGAGCACTTTTTCAAAATAACATGAACATGTAAAAAAAATGTGAACAGTTTTTAATTGTGCAAAGGTTAAAAAACGTGATCAATCTAAAAAATTAAACAAGCACTTTTAAAATTATATGGTAATTACTTAAATATATAACATTTTAGAATAAGTTTCTTTATACAGTATACATGAACACTTTTTAAAAATGACATGAAATTTGTTATTTTAAAACATGGATGATTTTAAAATTCTATCACCATTTGTTTAAAATACAAACATATTTTAAATTATATGAATGTTTTTAAAATACATGAACATTTTGTAAAGTAATTTATACGTTCAAATTTAATTTTTAATTTTAAACTGAGTTTTAACATATCTACTCCCTCGGTTCCTAAATATAAGTCTTTTTAGATATTCCAAATGGACTATAACATACGGATGTATGTAAACATATTTTAGAGTGTAGATTCACTCATTTTGCTCCATATATAGTCACTTGTTGGGATCTGTAGAAAGACTTATATTTGGGAACAGAGGGAGTATTATTTTAAATTCTACTGCCTTTGTCTCAAAATAATTGTGTTAACCCTGTTAAAAAAATTAAGTGTCTCAACATTGGTACAAAGTTGAGACAATTATTTTGGGATGGAGGGAGTATGAAATAAAACGTTAAATGCACCGCGCATTTCCGAAAACCCTTTGAAATTGTGCGCGCCAAAATCCCTTTTTAACCGGGTTGAGACCTTTGAAATTAGGCGCGCGAATATCCTCTGTCGGTTCCCGCCATTTCTTCCGCCCATCAAAACCAATCCGCCGAATCCCTCGTGCCCCATTCTCCAATCCCACCACCACCACCATCACCATCCCGCTCTGCATCAATGGATGCGCCAGCGCCGCCGTCGCCGGCGCACAACCTCAAGAAGCGCAAGTTTGACCGACTGGACGAGGAAGAACCACCACCGGAGAGCGGCAGGGCCGGCGACGGGGTCGGCCTCGACTTGTTCAACGCCCTCCCCGACGACCTCCTGTGCGCCATCATCTCTTGCCTCCCGACCAAGGACGGCGCCCGCACGCAGGCCCTCGCCCGCCGGTGGCGGCCCCTCTGGCGCTGGGCGCCCCTCAACCTCGTCGGCCATGGCCTCTCCGGCCAGGTGGGTAAACGCGTCGCCTACATCTCGAAGATCCTCGCCGAGCACCCTGGCCCGGCCCTCCGCCTCTCGGTCCCCTGCCTCCACGAACGCTACCACGACAAGATCGATGGCTGGCTTCGTTCCCAGGCCCTCACCGACCTCCAGGAACTCAGCTTCGGCTACGACCCCCCAGGCTTCTCGCCGTACCGGCTGCCGCCGCCCCCGATACCACAGTCCGCGCTCCGCTTCGCGCCGACACTCCGCGTCGCCAGAATCAGCTACTGCTATTTCCCCAAGCTGCCTGCCGAGTCTCTGAATTTTCCGCAACTCAAGCAGCTCACCATGTACATGCTCACCATCTCGGACTTGTCTGCGTCGTCTCTGAATTTTCCGCACCTCAGGCAGCTCACCACACATGCAGTCACCATCTCGGGGGACGCTCTGCACAGCTTGCTCTCTGGCTGCCTTTCACTGGAAAGCCTTGTACTGAAAGATAATGTTGGCGTTGGCCGCCTCCGCATCAGCTCCTCGACTCTTAGGAGCATAGGCTTTTCTGCTCCTCATACGTCTGTGGCTTCCCCTGTCCAAGAGCTGGTCATCGTGGACGCCCCTTCCCTCGAGAGGTTTCTACCACTTAGTGGAGGCTACGGCCCCTCCACAGTCCAGATCATCGGAGCACGGAAGCTGCAGATGACGGTTTTGCTGTCAAATGGCACATCCAAACTCCATATTGGAACCACAGGTTTTCAGGTAAACAACAGGTTTCAGAGTCATGCAATCTGAATTTATGCATGAAAGTTATTCTTTTCGTTATCTGCAAAAAAGGTTATTGTTCTTATGTAGGTCTGTCATTTTCTTCAGGAAATGCCTGCCATCAGTGTGACAACCATCATGCACACTGTCAAGTTTTTGGTTATTGACACCGTTGGCCCTGATCTTGATGCAGTAATTGGCTTCCTCAAGTGCTTCTCCTGCTTAGAGAGGCTGTATATCATTGTGAGTATTCTTATCTGCTTGTCAGCATGTGCTCTAGTCGATTAACCAACTGCCTTTACATTCTCTATTCTTTCCATGTCCAGTCGCACCTACGGAAAGGAATGAAAAATGTGCGAAAATATGACCTGCTGGATCCAATTGAATGCCTCACGCTCCATCTCAAAAGCGTGGTCTTGCAGAACTACTGGGGCAACAAGCCAGATGTGGACTTTGCCAAATTTTTCATCTTGAATGCAATGGTGCTAGAGCAAATGATATTTATAACCCTCAACAGCTGCAATGAAAAATGGATGTCTGATCAACACAGACGGCTACAAGTGGACCACAGAGCTTCTCTACATGCTCGATTTGAAGTCAAAAGCTATTTGAGTCGGCACTGGATTGACTTCGCAGATAACAAGCATACCCATGATTTATCAGGGCGAATCCCTTTGCTGATAGGTTCGAGAATCGCATCCTGGCCTTTGGCCTGACTTCTTTTGTAGTTTGAAGGGTCATTCTACTCTTCTGATTCTCTGTTCGGCTGTGCTTGAACGTTATTTACAATGTTTTCTGTTGATGTCATATTGTAAGATGTGTCAGCTGTTTACACCATCAGCTAGCAGATACTATGCTTCTGTACTGCATGTAACGAAGGCAGGGCCTATTATATTTCAGAAGTTTTGTTTCTTTTCCGCTGTGTTTGAGTGTTATGTAGTATCTTCTCTGTAATCTGTATAGGCTGTAGTGTTTTTTCCCTGTTCTTTTTTATGTCATACTTTAACTGTAAGATGTTTATACCAGAAAGATTGGCTTTAGTAAATGTAGGGCCTATATAATACTATTTTCTACTACGAATCGAACCATGCATGGCTTATTTTTCCATTCCAGAAAGATTATTGTTGGTTAATCAACAATCAGGTTGATATTATAGAAAAAAAGGTTTATGGAGATTGAGTGGTAGTAGTTGTCATGGTCCACTAAATGGAGTGAGCAGTCCTCATGGTTTGTTGTTCTGTGCACTTGTTCCTTCTTCTGTGCAGTTCGTCGTTTTTTGGCAGCCTATCTTCCGAGTGGTGTTTCTTCGGTCATGATGTGTTCATTTGATGTTCAACTTGTGACAGATGGGCGAGCCCATCTTGAGATTTACACTCAAATGGAAGATCTTTGATGAAGCTTTTTGGTTTTATCAGGATTATTTGGTGGTGTAGATTTTCTAACGAGCCGGCACTTGGATGTTTGCAGACTTTGTGCAATGTTATTGCTGTGTCAGTAGTTGGACGTGTGATCATGTTTAATAAGGTCATCAGGTGATTCAAAAACTGTGCCAAAATTTGTAATCTTGCCATGAGTGAGTTCGGTAGCATTGAACACTTACAAATGCACCTGCAGTATGAAAAACAATTTGCAAATAGCACAGTCTCACGTTAAGCTGACCGAACTAAAAACCAATTTTCATAGCCTGGTCGCCTGTAAATGCCACAGTCCGGCAGTCATGTCTTTTTTCCCCATACAAAGATATGCACTTAGGTGCATTTTCAAATTTGCTAAGGAAGGTAAGCAGAGGAGACGAAATTGGTTCACAATTTTCATTTCCAATAAACTGACAATCTTTAAAACAGAAATCTGTTACAAAGTTACTACCAAAGTAGCATCCTGATTTCTCAAACTTGAAGCGTAAATTGTTGTTATTTCAAGATGCATAATGCATGAAGTTACTGCGGACAAAATTGACAGCATGTATCAGTATCCAACCGTAAATCAAGCATAGAAAAACTAGCATTACAGACTAACTGAGGAATGTTCCCAGTTTGAAAAAAGAAGGGTTAGAAACAACCAGCAGGAATGTGCAACATATTCATCCATTGATTAAAACTCTATAAATAACACAAGTGATCTGCTCAACCAATCCATAACTACCCTTTGTGTGTTTTTACTTTGGCCATTTTGCGTCCAATTGTCTTTCCAT
This sequence comes from Triticum aestivum, assembly GCF_018294505.1. Classification (NCBI taxonomy): domain Eukaryota; kingdom Viridiplantae; phylum Streptophyta; class Magnoliopsida; order Poales; family Poaceae; genus Triticum; species Triticum aestivum. The sequence continues at coordinate 706,310,506 of NC_057812.1, read as the reverse complement.
TGTATTGACTATTGTTTTCCTCGATAAATATCAGATATAAGAGCATCTCTGACCAATCTCTTATAATTTAGCCCCTCAAACGACCCCACAAACCTTAAATTTAACCGTTTTCACACAAATTCATTTCAAACACCAATTGAAACTACTTAATTCAAACACAACTATAAACAAAGGTAGCACAATATGATACATTGCATAACATGACAAATAGAGCTCTTGCACATTTTCGTTAATCCATGAACAGAATCTATGTATGTCGACACATGGATCCGTACATCTCGATCGGAAAAGAATCAATAGAAGGAGAATCGGACGATATCTTTCTCGAAACAAACAAAAAGGAAAAAAGAAAGAGAATAAGAAAGAATAAGAAATTGGATCAACTAAGCCCTCTCGAGGGCTTGCTTAAGAATAAGAAAGAAGAATCTTATGGAAATAGAATGGAATAAGGTTTGATCCTATTCATGGGGATTCCGTAAATATCCCATTTTAAAAATCGAAAAAATCGGGACTATTTGGAGATTGGATGCAGTTACTAATTCATGATCTGGCATGTACAGAATGAAAACTTCTTCTCGATTCTACGAGAATTTTTATGAAAACGTTTCATTTGCTTCTCTTCAATGGAAGTTTTATTTTTCCCAGAATGTATCCTAATTTTTGGCCTAATTCTTCTGATGATGATCGATTCAACCTCTGATCTAAAAGATAGACCTTGGTTCTATTTCATCTCTTCAACAAGTTTAGTAATAAGCATAACGGCCCTATTGTTCTAATGGAGAGAAGAACCTATAATTAGATTTTCAGGAAATTTCAAAATGAACAATTTCAACGAAATCTTCCAATTTCTCATTTTATTATGTTCAACTTTATGTATTCCTCTATCCGTAGAGTACATTGAATGTACAAAAATGGCTATAATAGAGTTTATGTTATTCATATTAACAGCTACTCTAGGGGGAGTGTTTTTATGTGGTGCTAACGATTTAATAACTATCTTTCTAGCTTCAGAATGTTTTAGTTTATGTTCCTACCTCACTAGTAGAAAAAGGGTCAAATGTGAAGCACATTAGTGCCGGTTTGAATTTGAGCCGGCACTAATGTGTCCATTAGTGCCGCTTCCAACGGCTAGGCGGACGGACATCATTAGTACCGGTTCATGGCGAACCTTTAGCACCGGTTCGTGCCACGAACCGGTACTAAAGTGAGTGGTGATAGGATGTTGTCAGTCCCGGGCCCTTCCAGCACCTTTAGTACCGGGTCGTATCACGAACCGCTACTAAAGGTCGTCCTACATACACCCTTCGTCCACCCGAGTTTGCTCTGTTCTTCCCCTTTCCCCTCTCCTCTCTGTTCTTTCCCTCTTCCTCTCAAGCTCATCACACATTTTGCCCAAAATTTGTCAAGATTTGAAGGCCCCCATCCATTCAAATGATCACAAAGGTTAGCAACTTTGTCATTTCATCTCTCATTGCTACATTAGCTCGTGCAATGCTTTATATAGTGATTGATTTTTGAGTTTAGTAATTTGGGAGGAATTATATATATGTGCTAGTATTTGATTTATATGCAATTTGAGGTCAAAAATAACACTTAGTTTGCATATGTAGGTGTGGTTTACTTAGTGCCTTCTAAATCTCCGCCGTAACCACCGTCGTCGATCGCCCGCAACGTCCCGTCGCCGGCACCACCTTGTGGTGAGCCTCTTGTTCATGAATGTTTTATATAAAAAAATTGATGTTTGTGTGATTTGGATATATAGTTACTCGTATAATTATCTTACCCATACGTTGTTTGTTATACATAGTGGCATGGTTTTGATATCTATCCCCGTCGGCCCTCGTCCGGGTTATGATTCGGATGTGGTATATTCTCTTTTAAACTATTTGTTGCATTTCGTGTTTATGACAAATTATGCCCATCAAGTTGACATAGATATTTGTATGTAGGAGGTAGTTGAACCGGAAATTCCAACCGACCCTATTGTCGAGAGGTTAAATTTAGTTGAAAGAGAAAACAAGGATTTGAAGGAAAAATTAAAAAGAATTGAGGGGGAGAAGATGGAATTGGAGTTGCATGTTGCCGATGTCGTCGATGATCACAAGATTAAGATGGAGAAAATGCGCTTGAAGATTAGAAAGATTAGAAAATATGTCATTCATAGTGAGGCTTGGTATCATTATGTTGTTGGATCAATTGTTACCTTAGCTGCGATCTTGATCGCATTTATTGTTGCATTTAAATTTTTTAGCTAGAGAGTTATTTGTTTGTTGCATTTAAGTGTTGTATGAACTTTATGTATTGTATTAATTTGGTGTTTTCGGTGCTGTGTATTGAAGATGAGCCGGCAATGGATGTACGATGACTGATGCTCTCCCGAGTTCATTAATGGCATGCATACTTTTCTGCTTGCGGCTGAGGCAAACAAGTGGGCGGATGGTTTTATGCCTTGTCTATGTGCTGGCTGTAAGAATGGTCACAATTACTCTACGTCAAGAACCATTCACGTCCACCTGTTTGAGTCCGGTTTCATGCTCCACTATAATGTTTGGACCAAGCACGGAGAAAGAGGGGTTATGATGGAAGACAATAAAGAAGAACAGGACGACAACAACTATCCTGGCCATGGGTTCCCTGAATATGATGATACAACAATGAGGGAAGAAGCTGAGCCGGTAATGCAGGAAGAAGTTGAGCCGGCAATGCGGGAAGAAGCTGAAGAAGAGGCATCGGATGAGCCTGTTGATGATCTAGGTCGGGCCATTGCCGATGCAAAGAGAAACTGCGCAAGTGATTTGGAGAAGAAGAAGTTGCAGCGCATGTTAGAGGATCATAAAAAAATATTGTACCCGAATTGCGTAGGTGACAAGAAAAAGCTGGGCACTACACTGGAATTGCTGCAATGGAAGGCAGAGAATGGTGTATCTGACAAGGGATTTGGAAAGTTGCTGGTAATGATAAAGAATATGCTTCCAAAGGACAACGAATTGCCCGAGAGTACGTACGAAGCAAAGAAGGATGTCTGCCCTCTAGGGTTAGAGGTGCAGAAGATGCATGCATGCCCTAATGATTGCATCCTCTACCACATTGAGTACGAGGATTTGAATGCTTGCCCGGTATGCGGTGCATTGCGCTATAAGATCAGCCGCGATGACCCTGGTGATGTCGAGGGCGAGCGCCCCAGGAAAAAGATTCCTGCCAAGGTGATGTGGTATGCTCCTATAATACCACGGTTGAAATGTTTGTTCCAAAACAAAGAGCATGCCAAGGTGATGCGATGGCACAGAGAAGACAGTAAGAAAGACGGAAAGTTGAGAGTACCCGCTGACGGGTCGTAGTGGAGAAAAATCAAGAGAAAGTACAGGAAGGAGTTTGCAGATGATGCAAGGAACGTATGGTTTGGTCTAAGCGCAGATGGCATTAATCCTTTTGGGGAGCAGAGCAGCAACCATAGCACCTGGCCTGTGACTATGTTTGTATAACCTTCCTCCTTGGTTGTGCATGAAGCGGAAGTTCATTATGATGTCAGTGCTCATCCAAGGCCCTAAGCAACCCGGCAACGATATTGATGTGTACCTAAGGCCATTAGTTTAAGAACTCTTACAGCTGTGGAATGTAACAGGTGTACGTGCGTGGGATGAGCACATGGGGGAAGAATTTGACCTAAAGGTGTTGATGTTCGTGATCATCAATGATTGGCCTGCTCTCAGTAACCTTTCAGGATAGACAAACAAGGGATACCGCGGATGCACGCATTGTTTGGACGGTACCGACAGTATATATTTGGCTAATTGTAAGAAGAATGTGTACCTGGGACATCGTCGATTTCTTCCGAGCAGGCATGCCGTAAGAAAGAAAGGCAAGCATTTCAAAGGTGAGGCGGATCAGCGGACGAAGCCTCGCCACCGTACTGGTGCTGATGTACATGATATGATCAAGGATTTGAAGGTAGTCTTTGGAAAGGGTCCTGGCGGACAACCTATTCCGAATGACGCTGACGGACGCGCACCCATGTGGAAGAAGAAATCTATATTTTGGGACCTGCCCTATTAGAAAGACCTAGAGGTCCGCTCCGCAATCGACGTGATGCACGTGACGAAGAATCTTTGCGTGACCCTGCTTCGCTTCTTGGGCATGCATGGGAAGACAAAAGATACACCTGAGGCACGGGAGGACCAGCAACGTATGCACGCAAAAGCCGGCATACATCAGGGTCATGCCAGCTACGCTCTTACCAAAGAAGAGAAGGAAATCTTTTTTGAATGCCTGCTCAGTATTAAGGTACTGTCTGGCTTCTCGTCAAATATAAAGGGAATAATAAACATGGCAGAGAAAAGATTCTATAACCTGAAGTCTCATGACTGCCATGTGATTTTGACGCAACTGCTTCCGGTTGCATTGAGGGGGCTTCTACCGGAAAACATTCGATTAGCCATTGTGAAGCTATGTGCATTCCTCAATGCATTCTCTCAGAAGGTAATCGATCTAGAAATCATACTAAGGTTAGAGAATGATTTGGTGCAATGTCTTGTCAGTTTCGAGTTGGTGTTCCCACCATCCTTCTTCAACATCATGACGCACGTCCTAGTTCAGCTATGCGAAGAGATTAACATTTTGGGTCCTGTATTTCTACACAATATGTTCCCCTTTGAGAGGTTCATGGGAGTCTTAAAGAGATATGTTCATAACCGTGCTAGGCCAGAAGGAAGCATCTCCAAGGGCCATGAAAATGAGGAGGTCATTGAGTTTTGTATTGACTTTATTCCTGACCTTAAGCCGATTGGTGTTCCTGAATCACGGCATAAGGGCAGACTGGATGGAAAAGGCACGCTAGGAGGGGATCAAATAATATGTATGGACGGACATTCTCTAACTAAAGCACACTACATAGTTCTACAGAATTCCGCCTTGGTGGCTCCGTATATGGACGAACACAAGAATTTTCTACGCTCCAAACACCCGGAGCGGTCTGATGACTGGATTACATGTGAACAAACCAGGAGTTTCGCCGGCTGGTTGCAGACACGTACCATGCATGACGCCTCTATTGAAGATGACATGTACTCGCTGTCCCAGTTACCATCTTCGAATATAATGACTTTCAAAGGGTACGAGATAAATGGTAATACATTTTACACGATCGCCCAAGATAAGAAGAGCACCAACCAAAACAGTGGTGTCCGCTTTGATGCAATAACCAAGACGGGAAAGGAACATATTATGGTTACATAGAGAAGATATGGGAACTTGACTATGGACGTGGTTTGAAGGTCCCTTTGTTTCGGTGCAAATGGGTCAATATAACACGAGGCGGGGTAACGGAAGACCGGCAGTATGGAATGACCACAGTGGATCTCAACAATCTTGCGATGCAGACGAACCATTCGTCCTAGCTAATGATGTGGCACATGTTTTCTATGTGAAGGATATGTCTACCAAGCCGAGAAAAAGAAAAGATAAGGAAGCGAATGCATCATACGATGAGCCAAAGCGCCACATAGTTTTTTCTGGGAAGAGAAACATCGTGGGAGTGGATGACAAGATAGACATGTCAGAAGATTATGAAAAGTTTGATGAAATTGCTCCATTCACAGTGAATATTGAACCAAGCATCCAGTTAAATGATGAAAATTTTCCATGTCTACGGCGCAAAGGGACAGACGCGAAGAAAAAGTTTCACACCCAAAGATCTGGGATGTGATCGGCTTCACTATCATCACTTTCTTCTGTGTTTTACACCCAGGAGGGAATCTCTGTAATAGTTAGGGTAATTATGTGTTTTGGCATTGTCACGTCCCTGGTCCTGTTATGCACTAGGCCAGACCTCATGTGAGCATCATGTTCTAATTCAAATGAAATTTGAATTGAGGGATTTTCAAAGCCTCAGAAACCTTCTAAAAATGATCAACATTAAAATCTTCTCAAAGAAGTCCAAGAAAATGTTCCTCTTAGTCTCTGAAAATATTGCAAAGAGGTAAAACTCAAAACAATATTTTTGGTATCTCAGAGTTAATTATTTTGGGCCTTTGAATTAAATAAATAACTATTTGCATTGGATATATATTTCTTAATTAATTAATATATGTCCAATAATTCTGATCTTTGGTGAAGGGCTTTGGAATAATCCTACTAGTCCCTACCATAATTATCAGAAGCAATAAAAATGGTTTAATGTCTAAAACTAAATCAAAACAAACTACAGAAATTAGAAAACAGAATTAAATAGAAATAAAAGCAGAGAGGAGAGAAACCCTACCTGGCGCTCACCTCTCAGCCCAACCGGCCCAGCTCCTCCAGCGGCCCAGCCCGCCACCGCTACCCCCCTGTCGTCTTCCTCCCTGCCAGGAGGACGAGCACGCACCCGGCGCGCGCGGCCACGCGCCCCGGCCACCTCCTGCTTGCCGCCTTCCTCTCATCGCCCTGGACCCCGTTCGCGACACCAC
>NC_057812.1:706299111-706303598 GCF_018294505.1 Triticum aestivum | reverse complement strand
CGGCCACCCCTCGCCCTGTCGATAAGCCCAGAAGAACCGCCATCGTCTCCTGCATCGTCTACGCCAGCCCGTTCGATTGCGGGAGCCCTGCATCGCCGCCCATGCCGTCTCCCCCATCTTTGGCCGCCCGAGATCGCCGGCGCCCGCTCGCCACCTCCGATGTCTCCCCCGAGCCGCTGGGCCTCCAATCGACCCCCTGTAATCCCCGCCATCGTTCACCCCTACCCCCGTTCTCTTTTGCTCGCTCTGGCCGCCGATTCCATCAAGGCCGAAAACCACCGCCGCGCGAGCTCGACTCCAGCGAAACCCCGGCGACCATTTGGTCACGGGCGTGCACCCGTTGTGCTTGCCGCGACCCGTAGAGCCCCTCCAGCGCCTCAGCTCCCTCGTTTGTGAGCAGCAGCGCCGAACCCGACCGCACCCGAACTCCGGCCGCCGCCGATTTGGTCGCCGCCGTCGATCCCGACCACCGCAGCTGCTGCCGCCACCACCACTAGATGTGCGAGTCTTCCAGCTCGCTGTAGCCACAAACCCCGAGCAAAATGGTGCCCTGTAGCGCCGTCCCGAGCAAATCCGGCGAGGTCTCGCCGTCACCGTGGTCGCCGGCGTCACTTGCTGACGTGGCGTTGCCATTAGCGGCTAATTAACCCCTAGAGCCACTGACAGTAGGCCCCACCCCTGGTCAAACCCCAGTCAGCGCTGGGTTTGACCGGGATTAGATCCTGTGTCACTGACGTGTGGACCCCGCACGTCAGGTTTGACCTGGACCTGGACGTTGACTTGCTGACGTCATGCTGGCGTCAGGCTGACGCAGTTAAATCATTTACTGGATTTATTATAATCAGGAAATTCCAGAAAATTGTATAAACTTCAATAAATCATAGAAATTCAACCGTAACTCCAAATTAAATAATTTATATATGAAAAATTATCAGAAAAATTCAAGGAATACATCTGTACCATTTTCATGCATGTTAGAACAACTTATAGATGCTGTTTAGCACAAATCATATAAAGGGCATTTAAATAATCATATATGGAGTTGGAGTTTGAATCATGTATTCAAACCAACTTCATTTAAATCATAGCTAGGTGCATTAGCCCAAAACACATTCATATTGCCATGTCATAGCATGCATCATATTGTGCATTGCATTGATCGTGTTTCTTCTGTGTTTGCCGGTGTTGTTCCCCCTCGATAGACGTTGTACCGGCGATGTGATCGTTGACACTGATGAAGACTCAATGTTATCTTCAGAAGTGCCAGGCAAGCAAAACCCCCTTGTTCATTCCGATAAAATCCCACTCTCTCGCTCCTGCTCTCTTTTACTGCATTAGGACAACAACGACATATTTGTTACTTGCTGCGGTAGCTGAACCCCTTTATCCTTTGCATGACCTGTCATTGCCACAGTAAATAGATGAAACCCACTAGCATGAGTAGGAGTTGTTTGAGCCATGTTGTGCCTACTCATTCATGCTTGTTTGTCATGCCTGCTACTGCTTAGAGTTGTGTCAGGTCTGATTCATCCGGGATGAGTCAGAGGTGTGTGAACATGTCCTACTGTGTGTGAGCTAAGTGTGTGAATACGATTTGGTAAAGGTAGCGGTGAGAGGCCATGTAGGAGTACATGGTGGGTTGTCTCATTGCAGCCGTCCTCAGGAACTGAGTTCTGTGTTTGTGATCCATGATTCAGCTACTACCATACATTGGGCCCTGAAATATGACCCCGCTCGACTTCTTATTCACCCAAGTCCTCTGTCCAGGAGTTGCAAGTAGTTTCTGGTGTTTGTAGTATGCTGGAGGCCGTGCACAGCGCTGACCGGAGGGGTGGGCTGTGATGCGGTAGGCACGTGGCACGGTATACCGGGCGCCCGTTTGGTGTCTCGGGAACCCTGTTCACATCGTTTGGGGCTGTGAGCGAAACTCCGGCCGGATCTCCTCATGGATGGAACCCGAATAGGCGATAAACCTGGACTAGAGACTTGAGTGTTTAGGTAGGTCGTGGTCTACACCCACGTCGGCTTTCGCTTGAAGTCTGCCGAGCACATGTCGTGTGCAGACGCTAAGTGGTGGAAACATGTATGAAGAAGTACACCCCTGCAGGGTTAACATCATCTATTCGAATAGCCGTGTCCGCGGAAAAGGACTTCTGGGTTGCTTATATCAGTTCATAGACAAGTGAAAGTGGATACTTTAAAATGCGCAAGATAAGCGTGAGTGCTATGGATGGCGTTCTCGTAGGGAGACGGGAGCGGATCCATAGTGGTGTATTGATATGGTGAATATGTGGACTCGTGTGCGCCACCTCAAAAGAGTTACTTGCAGTCGTAGTTCAGGATAGCCACCGAGTCAAAGCTGGCTTGCTGCAGTTAAACCCCACCATCCCCTTTGTTGATAATGATGCATATGTAGATAGTTCTGATGTAAGTCTTGCTGGGTACATTTGTACTCACGTTTGCCTATTTTATGTTTTTGCAGAGAGACTTCGGTCTCGCTAGTAGTTCCGCGTGGACTTCGACGTTTAGCTTGTTACCTCAGCTACGATCTTGTGCCCTCGGCAGGATCTGGTAGATAGTCAGGCTTCTTAGCCTTTTTCATTTATAGATGTCTGTACTCAGACATGATAGCTTCCGCTTGTGCTTTGACTTGTATGCTCTGAGTGTTGGGTCATGAGACCCATGTTTGTAATGTCTCGCTCCTCGGAGCCTATTGAATAAATACTTGAGTCGTAGAGTCATTTTGTGATGCCATGTTGTATTGCACATATCGAGCATATTGTGTGTATGTTATTGAAATGCTTGGTATGTGTGGGATCTGGCTAACTAGTTGTTTATCCTTAGTAGCCTCTCTTACCGGGAAATGTCTCCTAGTGTTTCCACTGAGCCATGGTAGCTTGCTACTGCTCTGGAACACTTAGGCTGGCCGGCATGTGTCCTTCTTCGTTCCTATGTCTGTCCCTTCGGGGAAATGTCACGCGATGAATACCAGAGTCCTGTTAGCCCGCTACAGCCCGGTTCACCGGAGTCCTGCTAGCCCAGTGCTACAGCCTGGATTCACCCGCTGATGACCGACACGTTCGATGCGGGGTCATGGATGCCTGTCCCTGTAGGTTTGTGCCACTTTGGGTTTACGACTAGCCATGTCAGCCCGGGCTCCTTATCATATGGATGCTAGCGACACTATCATATACGTGTGCCAAAAGGCGCAAACGGTCCCGGGCGAAGGTAAGGCGACACCCGTGGGAATACCGTGCGTGAGGCCGCAAAGTGATATGAGGTGTTACATGCTAGATCGATGTGGCATTGAGTCGGGGTCCTGACAGCATTTGAAACATGAAGAAATTTTATGTGCAAAAAAATTCTTTCATGCATTTATTGATTTTTTCAGCTAAATGACCCTGAAATTGAAAAGCATTTCAAATGAACTCAGAAAAGGTTGAAAGTTGGCATGGTATCATAATTTTACCCACATAGCATGTGCAAAAAAGTAGAGAGGGTTATCGCAAAAACTGGATGCGCTTCGTGTACAAAATGGACAATCTCTTTCGAAGTATCAGGGTTTCGGACGAAAACTCATCCATTACAAAGGCATTTCATTTTTTAAATAATCTAAGCATTATCAAATTGAATATAATGATAAAACACACTAATATTAAACATAAGAAAAAAGAATCACTAAAAAATCTATTTTTAAAATTAAGTTATTCACAAACTAGTGATTCACACAAATTTTAAATAATTCAAATTTGTAAACTACCGGCACTAACAGAAAGTTTGTAATTTTTTGTACCTAAAGCAAAAATATTCACAAAGAAACTCTAAATACAGCAAAAAAAACAACTCAAAAGTAAATAAAACAAAAATAAATAAAGCAAAAAAATAAGAAAATAAAAAAGCCCGCCTACTGCGCCACAGCAGCCTGCATACGACTAGAAACCCAACCTGTTGTTGGGCCAGGATGCAGGCCCGCAAAGGCCCAGTAGGCCCATAGGGCAACACAGAACATTTAGGCCCAGTAGGCTTGCTTTGGAGAGGAGCTCGAGAGAGCTACCGCACTGGGGCTTATAAACCAGTGCGGACGCCCCTCGGCTAGCGAGGTGGGACTAAACATCACGCACCGCACCTGCGCCAGCGCACCCCCTTTAGTACCGGGTGGTGGCTCAAACCGGTACTAAAGGGGGGGGTCTTTAGTACCGGTTGGAGCCACCACTCGGTACTAAAGGGGTGTCGTTCCCGCCGCTTAACCTGGACAAAACAAACCTTTAGTACCGGTTGGTGGCTTCAACCAGTACTAAAGGGTGTTCTATATAAAAAACACTTCCAAAAATTTGTCAGTTTCTCATCTCTCCCTCTTCTTCTTTCTCCTCTGCCCCGTTGCCGCCGCCCCTCGTCGCCGCCCCCGTCGCCGTCCGTCGCCGTCGTCGTCCCCGTCCCCGTCCCCGTCGCCGCGCCCCGCCCCGTCCTCTCGTCGTCCCCGCCCGGCC
>NC_057812.1:706290567-706298573 GCF_018294505.1 Triticum aestivum | reverse complement strand
TAGAAATGTTAGTTATATAGAAATATTAGAAATGTTAGTTATATAGAAATGTTAGTTATATTAGAAATGTTAGTTATATAGAAATGTTAGTTATATAGAAATGTTTTTTAGTTATAGAAATATTAGAAATGTTAGTTTTAGTTATAGAAATATTAGAAATGTTAGTTTTAGTTATAAAATTTAGAATTTGCATATATGAAATCACAATCCATCATTTAAAAAATGTTACTTTACTTTTGCGGCATATAGTATTTGTTGTCGACGATGCCTCGCCCGCATCCTCGCCGTCGACCAGTTTGCGACGACGTCCTGCTTCAGAGGACCCATGTCCGGGACTGGTGTCAGGACCCCGATTCCAAGTCACATCGATCTAGTCGGTAACACCTCATATCACTTTGCGGCCTCACGCACGGTATTCCCACGGGTGTCGCCTTACCATGGCCCGTGACCGTTTGCGCCTTTTGGCTCACGTATATGATAGTGTCGCTAGCATCCATATGACAGAGAACCCGGGCCGACATGGCTAATCGTGAACCCAAAGCGGCACTAACCTATGGGGATAGGCATACATGAATCACATCGAGCGTGTCGGTCAGCAGCGTGTGAATCCGGGCTGTAGCACTGGGCTAACAGGACTCCGGGAACCCGGGCTGTAGCAGGCTAGGCAGGACTCCGGATGTCACCGCGTGACATTTCCCCGAAGGGACAGACAAAGGAACGAAGTGAAACACATGCCGACCAGTCAAGTGTCCTGAGCAGTAGTGCTGGACTAGCAGGACTCCGGTGAACCGGGCTATAGAGGACTACTATGGCTCATGGAAGCACTAGACTACATTTCCCCATAAGAGAGGCTGCCAAGGATAAACCACTAGATTGTCGGATCCCACACATACCAAGCATTTCAATCATACACACAATATGCTCGATATGTGTAAATACAACATGGCATCACAACGTAACTCTACAACTCAAGTATTTATTCATTAGGCTCCGAGGAGCTAGATATTACAAACATGGGTCTCATGACCCAACAATCATAGCATACAAATCAAAGCACATGCGGAAGCTTAACATGTCTGAGTACAGACATCTACAAATGGAAAAGGCTGAGAAGCCTGACTATCTACCAGATCCTGCCGAGGGCACAAGATCATAGCTGAGGTATCAAGCTAAACGTCGAAGTCCACGCGAAACTACTAGCGAGACTGAAGTCTCTCTGCAAAACATAAATTAAACAAACGTGAGTACAAATGTACCCAGCAAGACTTACATCAGAACTATCTACATATGCATCAGTATCAATAAAAGGGGTGGTGGAGTTTAACTGCAGCAAGCCAGCTTTGACTCAGTGGCTAACCTGAACTACGACTGCAAGCAACTCTTTTGAGGTGGCGCACACGAGTCCACATATTCACCATTCAATACACCACTATGGATCCGCTCCCGTCTCCCTACGGGAAGGCCATCCATAGCACTCACACTTATCTTGCGAGTTTTAGAGTATCCACTTTCACTTGTCTATGAACTGTTATAGGCAACCCAGAAGTCCATTACCGCGGACACGGCTATTCGAATAGATGATGATAACCCTGCAGGGGTGTACTTCTTCACACACGCTCTCACCACTTACCGTCGTTTACACGACATGTACTCGACAACCTTCAAGCGGAAGCCCAACGAGGGTGTCGGCCACGGCCTACCTAAACACTCAAGTCTCTAGTCCAGGTTTATCGCCTATCCAGGTTCCATCCGCAGGGATTCCGGACGAGGTTTCCACATACGGCCCCGGACGATGTGTATAGGGTTCCGAGACACCAAACGGGCGCCCGACATGCCCGGCCATGGTGTATCTACCGCATCATAGCCCACCCCTAGGGTCAGCGCTACGCACGGCCGCCAACACATATCCTATAAACACCAGAAACTAGTTGCAACTCCTGGACAGAGGACAAGGGTGATCAAGAAGTCGAGAGGGTCCATTGGTTTCGGGCCCAATGCGTGGTAGTAACTGTTTCATGGATCACAAACACAGAACTCGGATCCTAAGGACGGCTTCAATGAGAAAACCCACCATGTACTCCTACATGGCCTCTCACTGCTACCTTTACCAAATCGTGTTCACACACTTAGCTCTCAACAGTAGGACATGTTTACACACCTCCGATTCATCCCCGATGAATCAGACCTGACACGACTCTATGCAATAGTAGGCATGACAAACAAGCATGAATGAGTAGGCACATCAGGGCTCAAACAACTCCTACTCATACTAGTGGGTTTCATCTATTTACTGTGGCAATGACAGGTCATGCAGAGGATAAGGGGCTCAACTACCGCAGCAAGTAACTGTTGAATCGTTGTTGTCCTAATGCGTAAAAGAGAGCAGGAGCAAGAGAGTGGGATTGTATCGGAATGAACAAAGGGGTTTTGCTTGCCTGGCACTTCTGAAGATATCATTGGGTCTTCATCAGTGTCAATGATCACAGCGTTGGTACAACGTCTATCGAGAGGGGACAAACACCGGCAACTGAGAAAGAACTCAATCAACACATGACGATATGCAACAATATGATGCATGCTATGACATGGCAATATGAATGTGTTTTGCACTAATGCATCTAGCAACAATTTAGATGAAGTCCATATCGACCAAGGGTTCATATGCAAACTCCATATTTAGCATTTAAAATGCCATTATCATGTTTTCACTTATACAGTGGGTATAAGTTGGTTGAACATGCATGAAAGTAGTATAAATGGATAGATTGGATTTTTCTGATAATTTTTCATATATAGATTATTTCATTTGGAGTTACGGTTGAATTTCTATGATTTTTGGAAGTTTTGGACACTTTTCTGAATTAAATAAATCATTTCTGATTTATTTAAAATCCAGAAAGCATTACTGTGTCAGCCTGACGTCAGAATGATGTCATCAAGTCAACAGCGTCAGCCCAGGTCAAACCTGACGCTGGGACCCACTGGTCAGTGTCTCAGGCTGGTTTGGGTCTATGACAGGTGGGACCAGTCAATGTTGACTTGACCAAGTCAAAGCTGACACGTGGGGTCCACACCTATTAGCACTAATCTAAACAGAAATTAAACTAATTAATTTTTGGCGCCGGGGCCCACATGGCAGTGGCACTAGGGTGTTAGTTAAGGCGTTATTAGAGGCTAATGACATCTCCACGTCGGCTTCACCGGAGTTAGGCCACCGGCGATGGCCAGGCACGGCGGAGGTGCTCGGAGTCAAGCTATGGTGCTTCGTTCGAAGCTTGGCTGGGCTCTCTGGAAAGCTGGCGCGACGGTGCGTCTAGTGGTGGTGGTTGTCGGGCCTGGGACGGCCAGAATCGACGCCGGCGACGAGCCTTGCGGCTGCCGGAGTTCGGGCGGGGCCGAACTCGTCGTTGCTGTGTCTCTGGAAGAACGGGGCCAGCTGCTACGTGATCTACACGATGCGGTGAGTGTGTTGGACGCGTCGGGCGGACCATTTGGTCGCCGGAGTCGCGTCGGCGGCGAGCGCAGGCGGCGGCGGGTTCGGGCGTAGGCGGTCCGGTGGCTATGGAGACCTACGGGGAAGAAGAGAGGGATGGGCAGGGTCGGAGGCTCACGGTGAGTCGGACGGGGAGGTCAGCGAGCTCGGAGACGGTCCGGAGCAGCCGGGGCGGCAAGGAGGATCTCCGGCGACCGGCGAGGAAGAGGATGACGTTGGCGGCATCACAGGGCTTCCGGCACCCTCCGCCTTGGTGAGGAGGAAGAGGGGAACAAGGCAGGGCTTCTTGGCGCGTCGACGAGGCATGGGGTGGCCGGTGGCCGTGGTAGAGCATGGCGGTGCCCTCTGGTGCGCTCGGGAAGAGAGGGAGAGGGAGCCAGAGGAGGGGAAAGAGGTCTAGGCAGAGAGGGGAGAGGACGAGGGGGTCGGGGGGGTGTGCGTGGCGGCGACCAGGCAGCCGGGAGGGGGGCACGCAGGCAGGGAGGAGCCAGCGCGGTTCGCCGGCCATCGGGCACGCAGCTGCTTCTCCTCCTGGCAGGAGGAAGAAGACAGTGTTGCCCCTGGTGGGCCGGGTTGGCTTTGGCCAGTAGGCCACTACAGTGGTGGGCTGCATGGTAAGGTACCTCTCTTTTTTTATATTTCTTGTTTTCTATTATTCTGCAACTTTGTGGCTTTATTAAAAATACCTAGACACTTCCAAAAATCACCAAACTGCTCATGCTCACTATATGGAATAAACCTAACATGAAACATTTCAGTTTGGGATTATTTGGACATTATTTCTTATATAACAGAAATTATTCCAACCCAAATATATTATTGATTTAAATCAAAGGCCCAAATAAATTATTTCTGTGACCCCCAAAATATTGGTTTGAATTTCACCTCATGCCAATATTTTCACAAAATAATAGGAACATTTTCTTGGACTCATTTGATGAGATTTAAATGTTGGTTATTTTTAGAGGTTTTCTGAGGCTTGGAAAATTCCTCAATTCAAATTTCAATTGAATTTAAACATGATGCAGCAACCAAACTAGTCCAAGGCCAGGGTAAAGCTAGGGCTGTGACAACTGGGCTCCGCCGGGCTGGCACTAGGAGGTGCTACCTTCAGGGGCGCGACGCTTGTTGAGGAACCCGGCCCCGGGTCCTGTCGTCGACCCTGATCTCCTTTGGTGGCATTCGCATGGACCACTTTAGGTGCGGAGGGAGCCGGCCCCGCCGGAGGTGGTACATCGCCGTGTCAGGGAGGAGGACGAGAACGTCCATCGCTACATGGCTGCTATGGACGTCAGGTTCTCCAATACCTGGCAGGTTCTTTCGGGAGATCACCCGAGCTATGATCCAGTGATGGTTCCTTCACTTTGGTTGTCCACCGCCCGCGCCTCAGGAACCGCGAGTGGCCTAGATTACTCTCTAGTATTCGATCTTTATTAGCTAGCTAGTTAGTGATGTATTCGATATATAATATTCGAGATGATTTATTCGAGATTATATATATTATTCAAGACGATGTATTCGAGATTATATCTATTATTCGAGATGACGTATTCGAGATTATATTCGATGATGCTTATTATGTACTATGATTGATTCAGTTTTTCCTTATTAATTGATTGCATCCATGCATTGTAATTTGAATATATTTCTTTTGGATTAGTTAAATAAAACCTATGGCGGACAATACCGGCAGAGAGGGAGAAGAGGCCCTGTTCAATATCATACGCAATCCTCGCAGGCCAGATGATGATTAGAATGAAGAAGATTATGATGGCTCTGAATATCTAAACAACACCGGGGAGGGTGATATGATATTCGATCGCGACGACCGAATTAATGAAGTCATGAACTATGAACATGACGAAGAAAATGTTGATCTTGAAACAACAAAGACCGGCGAGGTATATTTATATAAGTAGGCATCTGGTGATCATCACATGTTTTAACTGACTTGAAGATATATATTAATGAATCGATTTTTCTTCTTTCAGCCATCCAGATCGAGCAAATCTTCAGGCAGCAGGACAGTACGAGGCCCGAACAAAAAGTTGGAGGAGGGCGTATAGTACAATATCGAGGCCATCAAACCTAATGGCGAACCATTAGCACCTAAGAAGATTGCGGACAAGTTCATTCGTTAGTGCGGAGTTCTTGTGAAGGACCAACTCCCGTTCTCCCTTCAAGAATGGAGAGAGCCAGCAAAGCCACGTCCAGATCTTACTTTTGTTGATGACAGACAAAAACTTCTGCTTTGGGAAACGCTCATGGAACATTTCACCCTACTAGATCATTTCACATATGCAGATGTGGAGAAAGTCAAGGACGCTGCTCTTAGGAAGATGGCGGTTGCATTCAACAACCACAAGAATCGTATGTGGGACCAGTACGTCAAGGGAGGAAAGAAGACTCCAGTATTCAAGGGAACACTAGAGAAGCAAAGTGCTCATTGGGACGATTTCGTGAAATTCAAGGAATCGTAATTATCTAAGGAACGGTCGAGAATAAACAAGGCCAATGCCGAAAAAAGGATAAGTTCCATAAGCTGGGGCCAGGTGGCTACGCGGTGGCAATGCCTAAGTGGGATAAGTCTGAGAAAGAGATGGAGGATGCAGGTGTCACTCCAGAAACATTGAGCTGGCCCCCCAGGTGCAGGACTTGGTTCTATGCGCATGGGGGGAGTTGGACCCGAAGACAGGCAAAGTTTCGAAGAAGGCATGTCTGAAAGGAGCCGAAGATAAGCTACTTGTTGCAATAGAAGAGGCTCGATCGGGGGTGTTCCATCCCAACAGAGAGAACGATGAGCTTACGCGTGCCCTGGAAAATCCTGAACACCTGGGAAGAACACGAGGCAAGGGCGCTATTCCGTGGTATGAGGGGTTTTCGGACTGGAATGCCGACTACAGAACCCGTGCGAGAAAGAAGATTGCGGAGGAGAAAAAGAGGAAGATGGAGGAGGAGCAGAGGAAGCTGGAGTATGAACACCTTCAAGGCCTAGAATCAGCGCACGCGGACTTGGCAGTCAAATTCCAGCGGCAGCAGGAGCAGATCGACTCACTTAGCCAGCAAAGGGGGTCTTAGCAGCTGCAGCAGCTAGCAGATGATCCAGAATTGGATAGCACTGTCCCATCCATGCCGAGAAGCAGCGTGGGTTCCGCCCCAGGCGACGCATTGCTGGATAGCTACCCAGTGGATGACATCATGGAGAACACTAACTGTGAGCTACACTTCAAAATGAAGAACATATCCATGAAGGTGGCGGACGCCGTTGCTTTTACAAATCCCGCCGAGGCAACCTTCCATTGCAACCCGATTCTAGCGGGCTATGCTCGTGTCTTGGTTGATGAGGTGGTGGACCAATATTCGGGGCTAGAGCTTGACATTCCTGGAGGTGACGAGGAGCACACACTGGAAGAGGCCAACCATCGTATCATCCTATGGAGAAATGATTGCATCATCTTTTGAAGTCCACCGACACCGTGTCAGCCGACTCCTCGTCGAAGTCCGCCATCGAGTCAGCAGACTCCCGCTCCTCCAAGTCCACCAACGCGTCACGCCACTCTTCCTCCTCCAAGTCCGGCAAAGCATCAGGACTCTCCTCCTCCAAGTCCGGCACAGCTTCAGGCCACTCCTCTTCCTCCAAGTCCGGCAAAGCGTCAGGCCACTCCTCCTCCAAGTCAGGCACAACTTTAGGCCACTCCTCCTCCTCCAACTCAGCCAAGTCAGCCGTCTCCGCCGCCTCAGCAATCACGAAAGAGAGCCGCCTCAGCTATGGTGCGTAGCAGTACAAGTCAAGGTAGTACTGGAGGTACAGGTGGATGGAGGCAATTTTAATATGGTCCAAGCAGCCTCGCGCCTCTTCCGCAGAGGCCTTACGACAAGTTCGAGGAGGAAAACGCAGCCATATCAAAGGCCGAGGTGGAAGCCCATTTTGCACCGAAACCGCCACTGCCGCCAAGGGAGAAAGTGCCTGAGGAAAAGATTGACCACTTCATTCATATGGCTAGACCACCAGCTCCCAAGCCTGTTGACACAGACTATGAGCGCCACCTCAGCAAGTGAAATCGAGCACGTCTACAGAAAGAGGCGAGCTCAAGCTCGAGCAAATCAGCTGGCAAAAGGAGCGGTAAAACCGTTCCCCAGCTGGGAGAACAGGCGGCGCAATCAATCCCCCCGCTTGTTGTTCCAACAACACATGAGAGTACGCGCGCCCAATATTATTGTGGGCAAACCATTAACGTTCCCGGGCTGGGCGATGTGGTAATAACCGATGAGCATATTGAGTAGGCTGAAAGGCTCATGATCACTGTTGGACAACTCCTCCATATCGAGCCCATGTCTCTGCTTACAGAGGAGGAAATAAAACGGAAATATGTCCGGGGCCAACCTTTGGTCGAGCCAGACGAGGTCAAGAAGCTCCCAACGAGAATGTATGAATTGCATCAATGGTACATGGACATTACCAAGATTTACAATCGAGAGTCCCTCATGGTGAATGTCAAGAAGGATCATTACT
>NC_057812.1:706275567-706285567 GCF_018294505.1 Triticum aestivum | reverse complement strand
GTGGCAGTTTTTTTTACTGTTTGATGTCATATTGTAAGTTGTGTACACCAGCAATAGCAGCTACTATGATTCTATACTGGCTTTAATGTTACCTAGCTACTCTGATATTTTAGAAGTTCTATTTCTGTTCCATTGCTCTTGAATGTTATTTAGTATCTTTTCTGAGTGTAGGCAGTAGTGGTTGTTTATTTCTGTTTGATGTCATATTGTAAGTTGTGTACACCAGCAGGTAGCAGTAGTGGTTCTATATTGGCTTTCATGGATCCAGGACATATAATACCCCCTCCGATTTATATTAATAGTCGATGATTTAGTACAAAGTGTATCTAGTTTTTCTTCCCATGAATTGAACTATGAAGCACGCGATCCTGCCCTATTGAGAAAGATTGTTAATCAACAAATAGGTCTGTATTATAGAAGATTTCTAACAGAAAGATCTTGATTTGGCTCCTACCCCCGTGTCACCTCCTCTGAGGCGACTCGAGGGTAACCCTAGCGCCGCCGCGCTTCCCTCCTCCCTCTTTCTCCCCTCCGCCGCTGCCAGAGGGGCGCTCAGCGCTGGTGTGGCCCCCCAAGAAAGGTGGCAGCGGGGATCTAGCGCCTCCCCCTCGGGTGGAGGGCTGCGGCTCTCGGGGCGGCGGCCTCGCTAGGTGTCGCGCGACGCGGCTTGGGCGGCGGGCGACGACGGCGGGTGCCGGTGGGCGTCCTTCCATGGCTACACGGGCAGCGTGGAGGTCGCGGTCGTCGGTGTGGTGGGGGCTCCTCGCAATCTGCCGAGCACCATGGAGAAGCTTCGGTTCCGGTCCGATCCACTCCGGTTCGCACCGGTGGTGGTTCCTGGTGGCTTCGTCCGCCGTCTCATGGTGCCGACTGGCCGCATCTGGCGTTCGGGTGATGTTCCGAGGGAATCCCCTGGACGGGCGGGGGCCCCCCAAAGTCGACACCTTTGGCGCTGATACCCTTCCTGGAGGCTTTGGGGTGGACCCTCCCACTTCTGCCTCCTTGAGCTCCAGCGAAAGCCGGTACCCCCTGTTTTGGTCGTCGACGGCACCTTGGTGGCATGCTCCTTCTTGACGGCGGCGGTCGGGATTTGCTCTTACGGTGGTGCGGTAGGTGACCCTGTTCCAAAGCATGATGGCCTGGTGTCGGTGTCAAAATCGGCGGATCTCGGGTAGGGGGTCCCGAACTGTGCGTCTAGGCCAGATGGTAACAGGAGGCAGGGGACACGAAGTTTTACCCAGGTTTGGGCCCTCTCTATGGAGGTAAAACCCTACGTCCTGCTTGATTAATATTGATGATATGGGTATTACAAGAGTTGATCTACCACGAGATCAGAGAGGCTAAACCCTAGAAGCTAGCCTATGGTATGATTGTTGATGTGTATGTTGTCCTACGGACTAAAACCCTCCGGTTTATATAGACACCAGATAGGGTTAGGGTTACATAGAGTCGGTTACAATGGTAGGAGATCTGAACATCCGTATCGCCAAGCTTGCCTTCCACGCCAAGGAAAATCCCTTCCGGACACTGGACAGAGTCTTCAATCTTGTATCTTCATAGTCCAGGAGTCCGGATGAAGGTATAATTTGGCTATCCGAACACCCCCTAATCCAGGACTCCCTCAGTATCCCCTGAACCAGGCTTCAATGACAACGAGTCCGGCGCGCAAATTGTCTTCGGCATTGCAAGGCGGGTTCCTCCTCCAAGTACTTCATAGAAGATTTTGAACACAAAGATAGTGTCTGGCTCTACAAAATAAGTTTCCACATATTGCCATAGAGAGAATAATAATATTAACACAAATCTAATCTGCTGACGTATTCCGTGGTGCGACACGCCACGGCCAAGCCTTTATTCAAATCGTTTCATTATCCCACCTCAGCGCGTTATGCGAGGCGGTTTCCTTGGCACGTCTTGTCAAAGCAGAGATCGTGTCCCTTTATTCCGGGATTCTCATCAATATGGGCGTGGGTAACCCAACCGCGCCTTTGATTACGGTGCTTGGAGATAAGCAAGTTTTACCAGGCTGGTGGGGACATGTAGTCGTGCCCACCCATATAAGGGGATAAGGATCCACCTTTTCAACCACGCCTTCTTCTTCCTTTGCCTATCCATTCTTGCGCACTTGAGCTCCAGCGCCCAAGTCCGCACTACCACCTCAACCTTCTCCAGTCATGTCCGGAGCGGGAGGCAAGTGGATGGTCTCCTCCGTCACGAAGGGACACATCAAAAAGCTGAGGAAGGCCGGACATCTGGCCAGCGACATCGCGCACCGGCTTCCCAAAAAGGGGCAGCTCATCCCCACTCCTAGGCCCCATGAGAGGGTGGTATTCCTCCCCCATTTCCTCCGCGGACTAGGCTTCCCTCTGCATCCATTTGTCCGGGGGCTCATGTTCTACTACGGCCTGGATTTCCACGATCTGGCCCTGAACTTCGTCCTCAACATCTCGGCGTTCATCGTCGTGTGCGAGGCGTTCCTCCGCATCCGCCCCCATTTCGGCCTATGGCTTAAGACTTTCAACGTCAAGCCGAAGGTGGTGCACGGCAGCTAGGCGGAGTGTGGCGGTGCCATGGTTGGCAAGATGGCCAACGTCCTGTGGCTCGAGGGCTCCTTTGTGGAGACCCTGAAGGGGTGGCAATCGGGGTGGTTTTACATCACCGAGCCGTGCGACCCTGAATGGGTCGCCGCCCCCGAGTTTCGGTCCGGACCCCCTACGCGGCTCAACTCCTGGAAGGAGACCGGCCTGTCGTGGGGTAAAAAAGGAGAGCTGACCAGACTCCAAACATGCATCCAAACCCTGGTGAACAAGAAGCTCAAACTTGTCAACGTAGTCCAGGTTATGCTCATCCGCCTGATCCTCCTGTGTCAACGACGGGCCTTCAATCTGTGGGAGTTCGACCCGGCGCAGCATCAAACTCTAAACAGGCTCTTCGACACGACATACGAAGATGCCTGGAGGATGCTTTTCAAGGGCGCTGAGGCTCCCGCATCCGCTGCCGAGGATCGCGGATTCAGTACTCAGCATCACGCTCATGCGGTAAGCTGCTTTTGTCCCTTTGCAGGGTATCAGTTTTTCATAGTTTGACTCTATGCGGGATCTGAGTTCCCTTATCTTTGATAGGATTGGGTGGTGACGTCCGGACAGATCAACTGTCCGGCTCCTCTGCCCGAAGGCCCAGCGGACGCTCGCTTGGCGAAGCTGCTGGTTCCGGCGCCCTATGTGGTGCCGGAGAAGAAGGCCATGAAAAGGGCCATGGGGACTCGAAAGAGTGCCCGGCGCCAGAAGGTATCGGATTCCTCATTTGACGGTCCCGAAGCGCCTTCCTCTCGTGAAGACGAGGAGGAAGAAGAAGAGACCTCTCCCCCTCCAGCAGGAGGAGAGAAGAAAAGGAAGGCCGCCCTCTCTGAGGAGGCCGGAGGGTCCAAGAAGGGGAAAACCCTTCCTCCGGACTGCTCCACCGACGCCGACGACGACGAAGAGGAGTGGCAGCCCAGGGCGAAGCCCCTGGCGAAATCGTAAGTATCCGGATACCGGAGTGACTCATAGTATTTGTTTATTGCACAGCTTTCCCTTATGTCGAATGTGTTTATGCAGCCCACCCAAAGACCGGCTCGACGCGTCGTCAAGCGGCTCACTAGACTCGTCGGAGGTGAACTCGCTTCCGACGGCTTCCTCCCCCACCCTACGGGCGACACGGAAGTGTTGTCCCAACAGGTTCCAAGCAGGGAGGAGGTGGTCCTGGAGGCGCCGCAAGGCGACCTCTCGGACTCCAGGAGTAAAGGGGAGGAAACCCCCCAGGGCTCCAAGTCCGGCTTAAGGCCGGACACAGCTCCGGAATCTTCAAAGGTTCCAGAGTCTGGCGGGCGACCTCCTTCCAAGAGGAGCAAGCCTACCGTGCCGGTGACCTCCGTCCAACCGGAGGCGCCAGACAATATGTTGGAGGCGCTCCAAGGTGCCTCCATCGATGAGGGGCACCGCACTATTATGAGTGCGGTGATCCAGAAGGTTCAGTCCACCAAAAGCGGACTGACTGAAGCTTGTACAAGCCTTTTAACAGGCTTTGAGGTAAGTAAAGAATGTTCAAATAATATTACCGCATAGACAGTAGCCCCTGATGCTCTGTTGGGCATTCAGGAAGAAAAGCCGAATAGAGGATCAAAGAATTCGCAGGAGTCTAACAAAAGGAGTCAATATGCGTATGCAGGCTTCTCTGCTAGCGTCCCGCCGCACTGACTGCGGAAGTGGACGTGCTGAAGCAGAGCCTCGAGAAGTCCGAGCAAGAGCTCGGGCGTGCCAAGAAGCAGCTCGAGGAGAAGGAAGGTAAGAAATACCTTGGTTGAATGTGTATATAAAAAAGGTGCAATTGCAAGAGATGACATGATTAACATGGCTATTTTGTAGGGGCCACATCTGAGGTGGCGACCCTTAAGCACGCATTGCTTGAGGCCGAGAAGAGTGCGGCCGCAGAGCGCACCGAGCGGGAGAGGTATGAGGCCGAGGTTGGCAAGGTGCGGCAAGAGGTCCAGGTTCTCATGAAGAAACATGAGAGTTTGGAGCTTGACTCGAGGACGCGAGCGTCCGAGCTCGCGGTGGCTATTGAAAATGCCAAGTCTGCCAAGGCCGAATCCCAGAAGACCCTCCATGAGTTGGATGAGGTGAAGAGAATAGCGGCGGGTAAGGCATTTTTTATGCAAAGCAAACACATAAACGTGAGTTACCTGTTACTTACCCGAACCCGGAGCTCTCCAGGAGCGTTCGCAGATCTTCCCCGGAGTGTATCCGATGTCGCCGCATTCTATCGAGCCGAGGAGGGCAGCTCGACGGAGAAGGTGTTCTGGTCTCAGTACGCTGGGGCCGGACACCCCGTGCCCCTGAGCGACCAGCTGAAGCAACTGGTCGAGCTCCACAAGGCGGCCGAACAGGCCATGAAGGGCCTCCTAGTTCGGTTGTGTCCTGGAGAGGCTCTGCCTGGGAGCTACTTTGGGCTGGTGTGGCGGCTGGTGGAGGCCTGTCCGAGGCTTGAAGACATCAAGCGCTCCGTCTGCATTGAAGGTGCCCATAGGGCCCTTGCCCGTGCTAAGGTGCACTGGGGCAAGCTGGATGCGGAGAAGCTTGTGAAGGACGGGCCACCGCCGGGGAAAGAGCATCGCAAGCCCGAGAATTATTATAAGGATGTTCTGAAGGGTGCCCGCCTTATTGCGGATGAATGTACCAAGGATGTATTTTTTCAGTAAAACCCGCTCGTGTTATCCTGTGTGCTGAAAACTTGTTCATATGCGCTAAGCAATGCTGCTTGAATTTAAAATATTACCTTCTGTGCGGTTGTTTATCAATACTGAGAGATGGTGAGTCGTCGGCTTCTGCCCCCTTGCCGCTAGTGCTGGGGTGTTCGGGGATAAACCTGGGCGCTCTTTTTCCCACATTTGGGTCCTTCGAGGGAGGCGCTCAGCCCAACGAACGAGGCAATCAGACTATAATGCGTGAACACTCTCACTTAGCCATAGAATTCTATAATTTTAAATTTCGGTGAAGCTCCTAGTATTCGGAAGACCGAGTTCGGGGCGCTATCCACGCCTTGGCCGGACAGAGCCGACTCCTCGCCCTAAGCGGCATAAGTCTTTAAGGACTCAAAAAGACCTCTCGAACAGCGACCAGCTCTCGCCTCATCATGACGGTCAGTTTTAGCTTTCTCCACTGAGGTGCTCGACCCAGCTCAACCGGGGCACAATCGCAGTGGTTATCCTAGTGCTACCTTAGCCGATATAGCAGAACGTAAGGCACCAAAACATAGGAGCCGGGCAAACCCAACTATTGACCCACGACATGATTCGGTGCCGATGCATATAATGCTATAAGTTCGGGGTGCCGCACTTATTAAAGTGTTCGGACTTCTTACACCATGTTGAGGGGTACTGAAGCCCCTGGCGTATTTTGGCTGTACCAAAGTGTACGGGTGCAACATGTCATTAAGGAACATATATATAAAAAAAGGTAATGCAAAAAATGGACAAAAGCTATGCATTGTTCATTAAAATAGCTGCGATCAAAGCAGAATGATACAATTAATGCGATAAATGAAAAGTTGGACTATTTAACATGTCTGCTCCAGGGGCAAGCTGCGGAATAGTATGCAAAACAGGTATACTGCTCGTGATAGAGACCACCTGGGATTTCCGTAATGCAGCATGGCTTGTCTGCTTCTCTGGTTCTTGCATTGTTTTGTGCGGCAGTTGAACTGCCGAACAGGCCTTCCGAAGAGTAGAGTCTTGAAAGTAAGAGAAAAGTAAAAAATCGGCAGCCCCTGGTGCGGTTTAAGCCGTGTTTTGGGCGTGCCGTGATGGTGCCCCTCCCCCTATGCCCATGGTATTTCCAGAGCGTAGTTATGGATGCGAAGTACTGGCGTCACCTGTTTGCGAGGGTTGGGGTTGGGGCCGCATTGCTACGCCTGCTCGGAACGTGCCAGGCGGTCTTGTTGTAGGTTACTCCGGGCGCGCTTGACGGTGTCCGGACGGTAAATGGCCGGACTGGAGAACTGCCTGCAGAGGCTGCTTTGTACTTCTGCTGCAAGGGCCGCCATGTGCTCCTCTAATCGAAGGAAGCGTTCGGTGTTTCCATTGACCGTAATTACTCCTCGAGGGCCTGGCATCTTGAGCTTAAGGTATGCGTAGTGCGGGACCGCATTGAACTTGGCGAATGCGGTTTGCCCGAGCAGTGCATGATAACCACTGCGGAACGAGACTATGTCGAAGATTAACTCCTCACTTCGGAAATTATCCGGAGATCCGAAGACCACTTCAAGTGTGACTGAGCCTGTACAGCTGGCCTCTACACCTGGTATTACGCCTTTAAAGGTTGTTTTGGTGGGCTTAATCCTCAAGGGATCTATGCCCATTTTCCGCACTATATCCTGGTAAAGCAGGTTCAGGCTACTGCCGCCGTCCATAAGGACTCTATTGAGATGAAATCCGTCAATAATTGGGTCGAGAACCAATGCGGCGAATCCGCCATGACGGATGCTAGTGGGATGGTATCTTCGATCAAAGGTGATCGGGCAGGAGGACCATGGGTTGAACTTTGGGACGACTGGCTCTACCGCGTATACGTCCCTTAACGCGCGCTTTCGCTCCCTTTTGGGGACGTGGGTGGCGTATATCATGTTCACCGTCCGCACCTGTGGGGGAAAACCCTTCTGTCCATTGTTGTTCGGCGGTCCGGGGCTCCTCGTCGTCATTGCTATGCAACCCCTTGTCTTCATTGTCGGTGCTTAATTTGCCTGCCTGCTTGAACACCCAACAGTCCCTGTTGGTGTGATTGGCCGGCTTTTCGGGGGTGCCATGTATTTGGCACAAGCGATCGAGTATTCGGTCCAAGCTGGACAGGCCCCTGGGATTCCTTTTGAATGACTTTTTCCGCTGACCGGATTTAGAGCCTCTGAATCCGGCATTAACTGCCGTATCCTTAGCATTGTCGCCGTTGATGCGGCGCTTCTGTTGGTTGCGACGCGACCTGCCACTAATGTCCCTGGTGTCCGAACGATTAGGGTTCTTGGTCATATTGTTGCTACGAGCGAGCCAGCTGTCTTCTCCCGCGCAAAAGCGGGTCATGAGTGCCGTGAGTGCTGCCATAGATTTCGGCTTCTCCTGTCCTAGGTGCCGGGCAAGCCACTCGTCACGGATATTATGCTTGAAGGCTGCTAAGGCCTCTGCGTCCAGACAGACGAGTATTTGATTTTTCTTTGTTAGGAACCGTGTCCAGAATTGCCTGGACGATTCGTCTGGCTGCTGAATTACGTGGCTTAGGTCGTCAGCGTCTGGGGGTCGCACATAAGTGCCCTGGAAATTGTCGAGGAATGCGGCTTCCAGATACTCCCAACAGCTGATTGACCCTGTTGGCAGGCTGTTAAGCCACTGCCGGGCTGGTCCTTTAATCTTGAGTGGGAGGTATTTGATGGCGTGGAAATCATCGCCGCGGGCCATGTGGATATGAAGGTGATAATCCTCGATCCATACCGCGGGATCTGTTGAGCCATCATATGATTCGATGTTTACGGGTTTGAAACCCTCGGGGATTTGATGATCCATTATTTCGTCTGTGAAGCACAATGGGTGTGCGGCGCCTCTGTACTGGGCGATATCATGACGTAGCTCCAATGAGCTTTGTCTACTGTGTTCGGCCCTGCCGAATTTGTGGCCGGCGTGATGGTTGTCGTCTCGAGCCATGGGGTGCCTACGTGATCCGTAGATCGATCTTGTTTGCCTTGCCTTGTCCTCCAACATCTCTCATAAGTCCGGCGCATATTCCTGTGCCTTGGTACGGGGTGCGGTTTGGGTGGAGGGCCATGAGGCCTCTCTGTCGCGGCCACGAGGTGGCCTGGCGGCCGCGTCGAGTGCTTCCTCCTCTAATCGGGGTAGCAACCTGCGCTTCGGGTAGCACTTGGAGGGGTGTTCGGGTTTATGGTCTTCGGCCGCAAGGACTTCAGTCCATCTATCGACTAGCCGATCTTGTTCAGCTTTAAGCTGTTGCTGTTTTTTCTTGAGGCTTCTTGCCGTGGCCATAAGCCTGCGTTGAAAACGCTCTTGTTCGACGGGATCCTCTGGCACGGCGAATTCGTCGCCGTCGAGGCTTGCCTCGTCTTCGGAGGGAGGCATACAATTATTGTCCTCGGCCTCTCGTCGGCCGCTCTCTCATGAGGGCTGGTTTCTCCATCCTCCTGTGCTAAATCTTGCTCGGGGTGATGTTCTTCGGTGCTTTCCGGGGTATTATTACCTCCCGTGCTGGAATCGCCGTTTTTGTGTTGGCGGGATTTTGAGCGGCGCCGCTGACGCTAGCGCTTTTGCTGTTTCTTGGAGGGGTCATCCTCCACTGTTCCATCGCCCTCTCCCTCTTTTGGGGTGTCCACCATGTATATGTCATATGACGAGGTGGCTTTCCAGGGCCTAGTGGGCGCTGGTTCTTCATCATCTCCTTCATCGGTGTCCATACCGTCGATGTCTTTGGAGTCGAAGTCAAGCATGTCGGTTAAGTTGTCGACAGTGGCTACAAAGTGGGTGGTGGGTGGGTTTTGAATTTCTTCATCGTCCGTACCCCAACCTTGCTGACCGTAGTCCGGCCAGGGCTCTCCTGACAAAGAGAGAGACTTCAGTGATTTCAGGATGTCGCCGAAAGGCGAGTGCTGAAAGACGTGCGTGGCCGTGAACTCCATAATCGGCACCCAATCGGATTCGTTCGGCAGGGGCGCGGAGGGTTCAGAGTCCGGAGAAGAATCCGGCTCCATGGAGTCATGAGTCTTGTAGAGTACGGCACTACTAGGGAAAACCTTATACATAGAATCTTAGCAGCAGTGCGGTCTAAAAACAGACGCTACTGCTAATTAGCAGCAACGAGCTTTAGAAAAGAGCGCTGCTAATGACTGAGTAGCAGTAGCGCTCTAGGTGAAAAGAGCGCTACTACTATAATTGCCACGGTGTTGCCTCCAGGCTACATATAGTAGTAGCGCCCTTCCTGTGGACACGCTACTGCTAAAGAACTTAGTAGCATCGGTTTTGCTCAAAACTCGCTGCTGGTAAGTATGAACGCAACTAATTAAGTTTAGTCCCATACTGCTAAGCGAACAAGGTGTTTACCACCTTAAATATGTTGCTTCTCAACCTATCTCGAGCACTTGGTCTTCATTGAACTATATGTGTATGATTTGTGGTTGCAATATGAATCCTCGCCTGTACCTATACAGGTACAGTGAGGATTCATGTTGACTATTTAGATTATACACAAAAAGATCAATGATGACCAATGTATATTTTTGATGTCTTTACTAAACAAAAGAAATAACTGCTTTCATTAGCAGTAGCGGTTTTTCCCAAAACGCGATGTAGATAAGTTAGCTATAGCGCGTTTTCTCTACATGCGCTACTGCTAGTTCGAGTTAACCACCCCCCGCATCAAAATTTCGCTAAGTCCTCCTCCCCCCCCCCCACCGGCCTATTCCCCTACTCCATGTC
>NC_057812.1:706274643-706275557 GCF_018294505.1 Triticum aestivum | reverse complement strand
CACTACTAGGGAAAACCTTATACATAGAATCTTAGCAGCAGTGCGGTCTAAAAACAGACACTACTGCTAATTAGCAGCAACGAGCTTTAGAAAAGAGCACTGCTAATGACTGAGTAGCAGTAGCGCTCTAGGTGAAAAGAGCGCTACTACTATAATTGCCACGGTGTTGCCTCCAGGCTAGATATAGTAGTAGCGCCCTTCCCGTGGACACGCTACTGCTAAAGAACTTAGTAGTAGCGGTTTTGCTCAAAACTCGCTGCTGGTAAGTATGAACGCAACTAATTAAGTTTAGTCCCATACTGCTAAGCGAACAAGGTGTTTACCACCTTAAATATGTTGCTTCTCAACCTATCTCGAGCACTTGGTCTTCATTGAACTATATGTGTATGATTTGTGGTTGCAATATGAATCCTCGCCTGTACCTATACAGGTACAATGAGGATTCATGTTGACTATTTAGATTATACACAAAAAGATCAATGATGACCAATGTATATTTTTGATGTTTTAACTAAACAAAAGAAATAACTGCTTTCATTAGCAGTAGCGGTTTTTCCCAAAACGCGCTGTAGATAAGTTAGCTATAGCGCGTTTTCTGTACATGCGCTACTGCTAGTTCGAGTTAACCACCCCCCGCATCAAAATTTCGCTAAGTCCTCCTCCCCCCCACCGGCCTGTTCCCCTACTCCATGTCGCCGCCGCCCGAGCCCGAGCGCGCCTGCGCCCTCACCGCCGCCGCCGCTGCCCGCCCTCAACCTCACCGCCGCCGCTCTCGACCACACTGTCACCGCCCTCGACCTCACCGCCGCCGTCCTCGAACGAGCCCGCCGAGCCCGCCGCCCAGGACCGTCGCCCTCCCGATCCCGAGCCCGCCCTCGCCGCCCCTCCGTCGCCGAGCACCTCCCCGCCACCGT